>NC_090733.1:17685291-17687791 GCF_036898095.1 Palaemon carinicauda | reverse complement strand
TTTCACTATCTTGCGATAGAGTTTTAGTGTGGGGGTATATTCAGCCAGGCCAAGGTTTGGACCGTGACTCAGGCACGCTGTCATATCGGTTTTCGTTTTTCCTTTCCTCACTGGGATATTTTCCCTGTTGGAACCCGTGCATGGACTTATATTATCCAACGCTTCCAACTAGGGGTTTAACTCAGATAATATAATAATAATAATAATAATAATAATAATAATCACGGGAAATCATTTTACACATTTAATTCTTTATTGGCCTTGTGTTATCCGCAAAATATTTTACATAAAAACGGTTAGATTTTTTGTTTAATCAGATAAAATCGTATAACGAGAGAAGTGTTAATAGTTGAAATGTTTCCTTATTGTAGAATTAGAAATACCATTTAACCATAAGTTTTATACAAATAGTCTCTATTTATGTTAAAAACAATAAGTAGAGTCAAAGATCAAGGAATAAGGCTGGACAATGTCGCAGGATGTTGCAAAACAACCCCCACACCCTTGAATCACTCTAACTGACAATTGTCTCAACAACACAAACTTTCCCCTTACGTAATCTACAACCAGACTCTTAGACAAAAAAGGACGAAATAAACAAAACATAACATAACCTTAAAAACTATATATTTCTTACTAACTATAATAAATCCAACCGAAACCATCCACATTCAAAATACTTAACACTAATCATAAACAACAGTAAATATAACAACGTAACACCATTCAAATAAACGCAAAAAAAAACCCTAACAAACTTAAATTACACCGCACACCAACACCAAAAATAAATAAATATATATATATATATATATATATATATATATATATATATATATATATATATATATATATATATATATATATATATATATATATATATATATATATATATATAGTATATATATATATATATGAACACCAACACAAAGCCGACAGTCTTTTACGGCAACTACCACAATCACAGCTTTTAAATAACAGATTAAACTGTGTGGAAATTTGCCACAACTGCCTCGCTGAATTGGGTGGTAGTCATCATCCTCATCATCATTATTATTATCATTATCATCATCAACAATCCAAATACTAAGGCCAGGTCATCATCGGTTCAGCAATCCAAAGCGCAGTCCAACACAATCAAGTACAGGCCAGGTCATCAACAATCGTAGTCCAAAAGAGCAGTCCAAACAAAATCCTTATTTACACGCCTGGTCAGCAACAATAAATCAACTCTCAAAAAACAATCTCTCATAAGGAGTAAGTTCATCCAAGGAGGAATCACGGCCTGCCAAAATAAAAAAGAAAAACACTTACGAACACTTCTAGCTAACTGAACTATCGCACTATAATCAAAGATAAATAATAAATTGTTCCTATCATTCACAATCACGATAAGCAAAGATAAACAAAACTGTACTTACTCAGAAAATCAATAATCACTTCCTCGCTGGTAACAAAAATAATAAATCCAGCGTTCACACAACTGACGGTCACAGCAGTCAAATCAAAATAAGCATTCACCCAAGACATTCACCACTGTCGTAACCTAACTAAAAAAATTTAAACAATCTCATTTGTACCAACAGTCTTTCTCACCACAAACGATCGTTAACCTAACTACTTTCGCTCGCTAACACAATATCTCTCTCTCTCTCTCTCTCTCTCTCTCTCTCTCTCTCTCTCTCTCTCTCTCTCTCTCTCTCTCTCTCTCACAGGATTGGCAAAAACTAAAATTAGAATAAAGCAAAGATAAATCCTCCACAACAACATAACCTCTCATTGATCGTAAAAGATGTCATTGAAAGTCGGTGTAATCAAAGAATAAGTTACAAAATATTCCCAAGAATTTTAAATGAAAAGCTAAAATCTTTCCGTAAAATCCACTGAGAGTTGGAGGTGGTAGCTTTGTCTTTCTTCATTTTTTCCAGCTTTGGAGTAGAGTGAACATTAACCTGTGCCAGAGTTGCATTGCTTGAGTAGGCCACGAGAAAAAGAAGAAGGGAGATGGCAAAGATGGGGAGAAGAAACGGGTGCTAGAAAACAAGGGAACTCTGTGGATGGGTGTGTGTGTTTCTGTGTAAGAGAGAAGTGGGTGGGTGGGGGGGGGGGGATTGTAATAGTTATATCTTTAATCTACTGGTTTGTTCATTTATAAGCCCAACGTAGAATATCGTCTTAACTGGCTTACATAGTGCATGGATACCATATAAACGCTATAAAAGTTAATCATTATTGCCTTGCCATTTATTAAGTAAACACATTACCATACGAGATTTCTTCACATGATGCTATCTGTAATTGGAGACGGAAATTTTTGTCAAAAAAACTTTTATGATGATGCTGATGATGATGAGGACGTAGAAGATGATGATGATATTCATTATTAGTAACATTAGTTGTAGTACAAGAAGGATTATTATTATTATTATTATTATTATTATTATTATTATTATTGAAAGTAGTAGTAGTAGTAGTAAGTAGTAGTAGTAGTAGTAGTAGT
>NC_090733.1:17664216-17666716 GCF_036898095.1 Palaemon carinicauda | reverse complement strand
CTCGGTAAATGATATTGTTATAAACTGTTCTAGGCTAGCAAAAAAGGACATATAGAATATAAGTAATATATGCTATAAAAATGTAAACAAATATGATTAATTTAAAATCATATATATTCTAACCAAATTTAATGTTCAATAACGAAAATGGGTTATGATTTTCATTTACGCAAAAGGACTAAAACATCATTCTTTTTCAACAATAAGTCAAAATACGTACTTGCGCTAAATAAAACACAAAAATTATGAATAAAATATTTCATGAATTAATATTTGTGGAGGGTGCGAGAGCTGAGATGTTAAAGAAAGGGGATTTTATATTACTGGAATGGTTGGTGAGATGAGATGTTAACAAAAAAGGTGTGACTATACTGGTCTTGTTAGTGAGATTGTTTATTTTTTGGTTTATTTTGTCAATGGTGCCAGTTGATTGGGTATGTCCATGTATTGTTCCTCTATACTAAGGTAAAGGAGATGTGTAAGAATGTTGTAGTTCTATGGGTATTATTTCCTTGAGGTGTTTGGAAAAGTGTATGGTAGAATGTTAATTAATACGATTAAGGATAAAACTAGATATACAATCTTAGAAATGCAGGATGGTTTTGGAGAGATATGAGATGTATGCACCAGATTATTATAGTTAATAGATATACAAGAAATATCTAGCAAACGGTAAGGAGGTATAGATCTGGAGAAAGCTTATAAAGGAGTTGATGGGGAAGCGATGTGGAATGTGATGAGGTTATATGGAACTGCTGGAAGGTTGTTGCAAGTGGTGAAGAGTTTATACATAGATAGTAAAGCTTGTGTTAGGATTGGAAGTGAAGTGAGTGAGTGGTTTCCAGTGGGAAGGGGGCTGAGACCGGGATGTGTGACGTCCCAATGGTTGCTCAATTTTTTTCCTGATGGAGCTGTAAGAAAGGCGAATGCTCGAGATCTTGGTTGAGAACTGAAACTTGTAGATGAGAATGATAATGAATGGGAGGTGAATTAGATGTTGTTTCCGATTGGAGTCAAAGTTTGGAAGGGTGTATGAAAAAAAAAATGAAGTTTGGAGTGTAGTACTAGATTGAATGTCAGCTTCAATGAGAGTTACTTGGGGAAATAGATAATTTTAAGTACTTGGGTTCTGTTGCTGCTGCAAATGGTGCGGTGGAAGTATATGTACGCTAGAGAGTGAATGAAGGATGTAAAGTGTTGGGGGCAGTGAATTAGGTTGTAAAGAATAAAGGGTTAGGTATGAATGCAAAGAAAGTTCTCTATGAAAAAGTGATTGAACCAGCTATGATGTTTGGATTGGAGTTGTGGGGAATACAAGTCATGGAGAGACAACAAAATGAATGTGTTCCAGGTGAAGTGTCTGACGAGTAGGCTAAGGCTTGGGTATCTCGATTGGATATGGTTAGGATCGAAATAGTGAGGGGGGAACAGATCTAAGAAATAAATTAGCAGCTTTAGTGGATATGAATGTATTGAGGTGGTTTGCCCATGTGGAGAGGGAGTAAAATGGTTGTCTGCTCAAGAAGGTGAAGAATGCACGAGTTGATGAGAGATATGCAAGAGGAGGATAAAGGTTTGGGTGAATGGATAACATTGATAGAAACCATAATTGACGGGAGATTATTATTATTATTATTATTATTATTATTATTATTATTATTATTACTAGCCAAGCTACAGCCTTAGTTGGAAAGCAAGATGCTACAAGCCTAAGGGTTCCAAGAGGGAAAAAATGCGTTACAATCGTTCGCCATTCATTTCTATTTCAAGTGCCAGTTTCTCCCTCTCATATCTAACCTCCTCTCAACTACGGCTTTCTTACCCACCTATTATTATTGTTATTATTATTATTATTATTATTATTATTATTATTATTATTATTATTATTATTATTATTATTAGTTTTATAATAACTATTATTATTATTATTATTATTATTATTATTATTATTATTATTATCATTATTATTATTATTATTATTATTATTATTATTATTATTATTATTCACTTCCAGCAATGCAGCAGTTTTGACTGGGCATTAGATTGTATTTGTCTTGGAAATAAATATACTTCCATGTGATTTCATCAACTTAAGAATATATTAATAAAAAGTTTATTTACTTGTTATCTTGATGGAAAATTATGACCCCAATAATTAAACATAACTCTTATGTATTAAGCATTCATGTTTTAAATGAATGCATAATAGTAATCACCTTTGCCTATGTTTGAAAATCCTTCGTCCGAGATCCTATGCAGAAATAAAAACTTGGAGGATTAAATGGATCAACTAAACTGGATATATTTCCAGCAATTAGTCGAAACCCTTTCTTGTTACTGGACCCGGCTAATCCGCTTGTTTGCATTTCATTAACTTTAAGTGTTGAGTAATTCATAGACAGAAAAACGGCAAAAATGAAACTTCACAAAATGAAAATTAAAGAAAGGTGTGTGGAAAGAGATGATGATCCTATTATCAGGGTCCTACATATCATCAAGG
>NC_090733.1:17656716-17659216 GCF_036898095.1 Palaemon carinicauda | reverse complement strand
CTTATCATGTATTGATTGACGTGGATTTTCACACACTCAAATAAGAACCAAGTTTGAAGTCTGTGTGACAACAATGTGTAAACTTATGGCTGATTAGGAGAATTTGACATTGTGCTTGACCGTGATCTTGTCCTTAGATCTTGACTTACCTAAATTCAATCATTTCTAGTTTTTTACATAACAGTTAGTCCCTGCAAATTTCATTACTCTGCGATTAAAATTTTGCCGAGGAAGGTGTTCATGAACAAACACACACACACACGCGCACACACACAAACACAAACAACTATACAGACATAACTTCTTTCCAACTTCGTTAGCAGAGATAAAAAGATGAAATTAGCCAAAAAATAAAGGAAGGTAGTCACAAGTTACGTTTAAAATTTATTAAATGAATTCTTAAGGGATGCTGTCTCCCAAGACACGAATTTAATTTTTATTATATTTCCAAGATTTGTAAAACATTTGAAACTTGTTTTAAATACCGTGTCCTTAGCTCTGCATATCAAATGGTGTTGGAAGTGTTTTAAAACTTCCTCTTAATCTTTGTGAATTATTCAGGCTCTTTAGAGTTTGAGGAAGACGCCCTATTGAAAAAAAGGTATTTCGTTATCGATCGTAACATTAAGGTCAACAGGACATATGAAAAGAGAAATAACAAAAAACAACCCCGAAATCTTAGCTGTTCGTAGTCCTTTAAAAGCACATAATTTTCTTTGAAATAAGTATTGAACCTTTAAACTATTGTGAGATGAGATTATGTTTGTTTTAATTATCTGTAATTGAACTATTCATAGATTATGCTAAAAGCAACAGTTGCAAATAGATTAAATTAGCTCTTCTAAATCCATTAGGAGCAAAATTCTCGAATCCAATCCACATTTTTCTAATGAATACAATCGAACAATTGCCCGTCAGGAATCTTCTTTCTCTGTTGGAGCAAAAACATATAAAAACTTTACTACTTTTCATTATTATTCATATCAACAAATGTTTCATTGGCATATATATATATATATATATATATATATATATATATATATATATATATATATATATATATATACATATATATATACATATATATGTATATATATGTATGTATATATACATATAGATATATATATATATATATATATATATATATATATATATATATATATATATATATATATATATATATATACAGAGAGAGAGAGAGAGGGAGAGAGAGAGAGAGAGAGAGAGAGAGAGAGAGAGAGAGAGAGAGAGAGAGAGAGAGAGAGAGAGAGAGATACGAAAAGTAAAATGCCACTTTCTATAACCAGAAAAGTATTTATGAAGATGGTCCTACCAGAATTAGCTTATGCATCTGATATTTGGAGATACAAGCTAGTTACAACTCAAAGAGCTATTGAAAGAATAATAATGAGAATAACACTAAGAGACAGAAAAAAGAGCAGCATGGATTCGAAAGTAAACTAAAGTAGAGGATATTTCGACAACGTGTAAGAAAAAGAAAAAAATTGTCATGGGCAGGACATATAAGGAGGACAGACAATAGGTGGACATTAAGGATAACAGAAGAGGTAAAAGAAGTACGGGAAGGTGGAAGGATGAGAAGATGATGGAATGATGAACCAAGAAAGTTTGCGAGTGTGGACTGGCACAGAAAGACCACAAACAAACGCAAGTGGGTGGACATGTCTGAGGCCTTTATTTTGCAGTGGACTAGTAACAGCAGTGATGATGATGAAGAGTAGGAAGATATATGTGTAAATAGATTTGAAAATATAGTGGAATAGTTATTTATCAATCTTATATTAAAAGCAGAGTTAAGTGGAGGTTGCGGGAAGTTGTCATGAGAAACCCACAAAGTTTCTGACAGGGATGAAATTGAAAATAAACTTTAGGAATAAATTGCTAGGCAAATGCTTGCATAATCCTAAATGCATATATGAAGTATCTGGGCATGGCAGTGTTTTACAATTCAACCACAAGAAACCTACTTTCAATGTGAGGAAATTTATCAATTCACGACAGAATATTTACAAAAATGTTTTATGCTTATTGCAAGCAGATTCGGTTGCTTTCAAATGCATCATCTATTGAAGAGGATTAGGTATATGAGTTATCAGGCATGACACTATTTTACAATCTGCTATTTCAGAATAAAAAAATCTAAAATTCTAAAGAAAACATATGACATTTATTTTCAATTCAGGGATACTTATCAATTAACTAAAGAATATCAACATATTTTTTTTTTTCACAAGCATAGAATCGGATGCTTTCAAATACATTGCAACCATTACCCTATTTCAACAAAAAAGACGTAGACTGGTTTCCACGGAATTCCTTCCCAAGAAAATGAAAGTAAGAGTCACCTCTATACCAACATGTCTCCCGGCCTATATCGTAATCCGAAGCCAAACTCGGGTCATGCGATGCATACATTTCACGTGAGAAAATAGACCAAGAGCAGCGGTTGCAAAATACAGCGTATCCCCAAAAGAAAAAT
>NC_090733.1:17644216-17651716 GCF_036898095.1 Palaemon carinicauda | reverse complement strand
CTTGTTAAATTATTGTTCATTTCTTCTTTACTTGCTTTTAAATCATTATCTCGGTGGAAGTACCTATTTTGTTTTGCTAAACTAATCTCATCAGATTATTTCTTACTACAGAAGTGTTTATTTTCTTGCTTAAAATTAGTTTTTCTCTCTCTCTTATTATATCTAAGCAAATTTTGCTTCTCGTCATTCTATGATCTCTTGATTTTAACTTGTTTTACGCTACAATATCTTTAACTAAATTTACTTTTTTAATGAGAATAAAATCTATTTAATTTTTCGTTTCTCCATAGGGGCTTCGCCATGTCAATATTCTATGTTTCTTTTTATAAAAGAAGATGTTCATGATTTTAAGACTGCTTCTTTCAGCAAAGTTTACAAGCTTGTCTCATCTGTCATTCGTTGGGATACTTCAAATTTACGTTCTGTTGATTCTCATCTCTTCCTTTAAACGACTTTAAATTTTAAATCACCTACAAACTAATGAAAATTGATTCTTATCCTTTTCAGAGAAATATCCAGATCTTCAAAAAAAAAAAAAAAAAAAAAACATTTCCTGCTCTGTTACTGGTGCCTACTTTTGAATGATCAGTTTATACTTCTTACTTAGTCTGATAGTTACTCCTGAAATTCTATCAATAGTACTACAATATTCTTGTATGCTACCCGCAAGATATTTATTAATAACAAAACCCACTTAATCTTCTTTGTTCCTTTCATGTCCTTTGAAGATCCATTGATACTCCACAGCTGGACAAAGGCTTCGGACCTGTCCTTCTACTACCATCCATTTATGGTTTATCTATGACAGTCTATATGGAAAATTTTTCACCTCAGCCACCCTTCCATCTATTTTCTCTACCCTAATTTGCTGTGGTAGCCATCTGATCATTATTTTTTCTATAGCTCTTTGAGTTATAACTAGCTTATGTTCTAATGCTTTTGTAAGTCTCCAACTTCCTGAGGCGTAAATTAATACTTGCAGGACTATTTGATTAAATACTTTTCTTTTTAGGAAAAAGCGATGCTTTTTAGTTTTGGTAATCCTGTTTTGTTTACCATAGGTTTCCATTCCATGCTTATCATTTTTTTAATTCTCGTCTTATGTCCTGAGGAAACACCTGCCGTCTGTCCCAAGTATATAAATTTATGAAAAAAAAAACTATATAGGTTTGTCCATAACACTTATTTGTTGTCACTCTTTATTTTCATTGAACATTGTCTTAGTTTTACTCATTCCTTTTCAGTCGTAATTTTTGCTTTCTCTATTCAAATCTCCTCTTATTTTTTGCAATTCCGTATCTATTCCCTGAATAGAACTACGGTATGCCATCTATAAATCTAAGGTTGATAAGGTATTTCCCATTAATGTTATTTCCAACTTTTCCCGATCAAAATTCTTAAAAACCTCTTCGGGGCATGCTGTGAGTACTTTAGGAGGGATGGCATCTCTTAGCCTAAATCCTTTCTCAATTGGAATGCCCTCATTTTCCTTATATAGTTTTAGGATTGCTGTACTACCGTATAGATATCTTCAAACATTTTAAGATTGACACGCATATACACACGCACACATACATACATCACATACATACATACATACATACATACATATATATATATATATATATATATATATATATATATATATATATATATGTATATATATGTACATATATATATATATATATATATATATATATATATATATATATATATATATATATATATATATATATATATACGTATATTTATATATATATATATATATATATATATATATATATATATATATATATATCATAATATGAATATACATAAACACACACATGCATATATATACATACATATCTATATATACTGCATATATATATATATATATATATATATATATATATATATACATATTCATATATATATATATATATATATATATATATATATATATATATATATATATATATATATATGTGTGTGTGTGTGTGTGTGTGTGTGTGTGTATATACATATATATATATATATATATATATATATATATATATATATATATATATATATATATACATATATATATATGTAAAAATAATAATAATAATAATAATAATAATAATAATAATAATAATAATAATAATAATAATAATAGCTGAAAGTTTCTGTACTTTGTCCATAGACATTCCCAGTGTTAGTGAGTTCGGATTTGTATTTGTACTGCGCCTTTAACACATCTTTTTTTGGGGTATTGTGTTATTGAGACTACAGAAATCCTAACAGTTAAGTTAGACAATCTGAAGGCTACTATCGTGTGTTTGCGATGGCTTCCATGGGCTCTTCCCCATCCCTACCAACTCCCCTCGTGCCAGAGTGGAGAAGGGAAGGATAAAGAAGCGTAGATGTCTCACCTTGAGGAGCCATAGGAAGAAGAAAAACTTGACCAAGCAACCGGAAATGGAACCAGTCCTTGAAACCTAAAGGGACAATCAAGAAGAGACAGAGCCGCTCACAGAAGAAGAAGAAGAAGAAGAAGACAGCCTGGATACCACCACTCATCCTGCTCAGCAACCACCTCCCCATCAGACCACCAACAGCACGTCAACCCACCCAACCCATCCAACCTGATTCAGGCTCACTCCTGGCCCCAGCACGACCTCTTATGCTGCCATAGCCACCATGGAGGCCAGGAACACACACCTGAACATGACAATTCGTCCCAATCGCAGGGAATAACTTGTTATATCAGCCCAGGACCATCAAACCAAGGAGTTCCTGGAACAGCAAGACAACGTCCTACCCCTCAACCCAGCCGACAAGACAACAACTATCATCATAGTATACGACCTTGACCTGCCACCTGAACCAGTGCTAAACCACCTTTCCCTTTTCTCAGCCAAGAGATGTGAAGGGAAAGCTAGAAGGATATTCCACAAGCTGGAGGCAGTCATCAAGGGACCACGACCTCCACAGCTCTCTTTCGGCCGCTGGGGTATCTTCTAAACAGACGAGTACTTCCGAGAACCCCTTAGAAATTCAGAAGTTTGGGCACCACAGGAGCCTCTGTACAGACCCAGCGGTGTGTGCAGTTTGCAGCAGCAGACAGCACCCTATAGCCTACTGCATTGCCAGGTTCAAGGCCGGACACCACTCCATTGCCAAGTGCCCCAACTGCCGAGGACCTCACCATGATTGGCATGACAGATGTCCTGTAAGACTGCAGTGCATCGCCGACCTCCAGGGAGCAGACCGCCACCTGCAGCTATGTCACCCACGTCGGACTCACCAACCCCCTACCAACCGCACCTCCCGACCCAATCCTAATCCTTCTAGACATGCCGTTCCTGAACTTCCTTCTCCCCCGAAAAGGTGGGACCCAGACCTTGCAAACTTAGCAAGATTCGAAACAGCTATGACAGAATAGGCTTAAGAATACATAAAAAGACCCTCACAATAACATTTTCACCCTATCACTTGACTTCAACAAGCAACTAGATGCTGCCGCCAGTATATCCATGCCTCAAAAAAAGCATTCTGGAACAAAACTCACCGATGCCTGGTACTAAAACAGCCGCATCAAGGAAATGAATGCAGAAATTAACAAAAACAGAAAGCTCTTCATAAGATACAGAACTAATGAACGTCATGATCTACTTGTGGAAATCTCCAAACATTCCTTCTAGGTAACACTGGAAGTAAAAATAGACAAAAGATATTCATGGTGCCACGAAATCAACTTCAACACATCCTTAGCAAAGATATAGGGATGGTTCAACAAGATCTCTGGGAAATACAGTACACACAGAGTCACCTACCCAGACCCATTAACAAAAACAAATAGAATTTCTAGCAACTTTGCCGACTGAGTCAAAAGCTCAATTCTTCCTCTGCAAACCATAAACAGGCAGAGAACACTGCTCCCAATCAGGAATAACATTAAAGAAGCCACCTGCAACATGAGAGATGACACCGACAATCCTTACACCATGGAAGAACTCAATACGGCACTTGCAAAAGGCAAAAGGTACACTGCCCCTGGAGCCAACTTAATCACATCCAGTATGTTAAGTTGGTGTAATTGCACTTAATCAACAGAACACACACAGAAAGACTCCGCCCAAAAACATTGAACCAACAAGACACAAAATCCATCCCAAAACCCACAGAACCAGACACCTACTGACACATGGCTTTAATCAGCTGCACCGAGAAAGTAGCTGAAGTCACTGGAAAATAGGCCCACTACATCACCGCCTGTATACCTACAGGAAAGGCATAGGCACTCAAGAATGCATAACCAATGTTCTTACAACAATCAACGACAAAAAAGCCTTTGTCCTTTTTCTCGATCTTGAGAAAGCATTTTAGCTACCCAGCTCTCCAACCATCCTCTCCACACTTGAAAAAAGAATGAAAGGACATCTACTGAAAAGCCCGAGTCACCTTTTAAGGAAAAATCTCACAACTCTTCTTCCTAGAAAATGGAACGCCATACTGAGCCCCTATCTGTTCAACCTACTTATGGAGAATCTAGCCACACTAGACCTCCCAAACGGAGTGGAAATTTTCATTTACGCCGATGACATATGCATTATCTGCCCACATAAAGCACACGCACGAGAAACCACTCAAAAGGCACTGGACATGATCCAGGCTAAATGCAATGACCTTGGCCTAAAGATCAACACTAACAAGACCTAAGCCATGGTCATAAAACACCCACACAACTGTCAGAACTTCACTCTAATGGGTGATCCCATCGAATAGGTTGGTCAATTCATGTATCTATGAGTAATTATCAGCAAAACTCTATCACTGGGCAACAAAGTAACCCACCTCAGAGAGAAAACAAAAATTTGTCTCTCAGCCATGAAACGAATGACCTCCCTCAAACAAGGAGTATCAAACAGCATCCTAAGACTGTTTTATGTTCAAGAAATTTGATCTCAAATTTACTATGCAGCGCCTATGCTCACCTCACTGACTGAAACTCAAAAAGCATTATTAGAATTGGTACAAAACAATGCCAGGAGACTCATCAGCGGCTCTCCAATAAGGACCAGACTCTGCTTGTTAAGAGCCGAAACTAACCTAATTTCCCTTTCAGCCAGGATAGACATCAATAAGTGGATTATCATATTCAAGTCAATTATTGCAGACAGAGACTGCCCTTTGAACATTAAACTTAAAAGAATTCTCCCTCTGGCGGAAGAGATAGCCCCGATAAATTCACATGCAAAGAGACTATTGGACACAATTAGAAGAACACAAAGGCAAAATGAAGCCCATAAGACCAAGGGGCAGCAAAAGTACGGTGGCTATAGCACTCCTGCCCCGTGGTCTCCGGACCCCATCCAGTACAACATCACTATCCTTCCTGAAGCAACCAAAGCTCTCTGCACACCATAGCAAGTCACAGAAGCTGCTAAAAAAAGCAATCAGCAACACCTCAGCTCCCAGCATCTACTATACTGATGGATCACTTGACCGCGACTCCATCAGGCTACAGAGAAAATTGGAGGCTTTCAAACCACGCCTCCACACTACAAACGGAGCTAGTGGCAGTTGCCATAGTCCTAGAACACTGCCAATCTACAAGAAGGAAACACATCAATTCATACAGATTCGAGAGGAGCCATTCTAGCCCTCAGCAACAAAGAACATACTGAAAATGTCTACCTATTCACAGCAATACAGTACTTTGCCTTAGCCCACCAACGCAACAACTGGCAAGTAACTCTGAATTGGATCCCAAGTCACACCGGAATTACTGGCAATGCTGAAGCCAATTACGTAGACAAATCTGCCCTAATGTACCAGACAATAAGCATCACACTTAAACCTACACTGAAAACTATCAAGAATCGAATGGCAGCCTTTTGTAACATCCAAAAGACTAGCAAAGTAAAGGGAGCCTTCCTTGATGGATCAAGATCAGCAAAATGGTACATCAAAGCAACAAATCTAGTACCTTTTTCTCTCCAACTAAACGATGGGAGCCAGTGGGCTCGCTTGGGGAGGATGCCTACTCCCCTCCGTCACCTTCTTCCTCCTCCAAAAAAAAGGCAGGGTGCCTCTAAAATAAGAAAAGAAATCCTTGCTTATTATCATCCCTAGCCCATATCCTATCCTGAAAATCACCTACAAATAAATATTGTAGTTCATGTCACAACCAAATCACCTACTTCCCCCCAAAAAAACAACCAAACACCTACGGGGCTCAAGTCTGCAAGAGCACGTGCCTAGCCGTAAGTGCCAGGCAATCTCCAACAACAACATCCTGCTGTTACTGTTTATTCTTGACAAAGACCAGAAAACCTTTTGCCTGCTTAAACTGGTTGAGTCGAAGGATTTGTCATACTTAAATCAACGAATATTGAATTTCTTGTACATAAGTGAACATAAATTTGCGCACACTGAAATTGTGTTAGTGTTTCACGACAAATACCTACTTTACACTGATTTTCTGCATTTTTGTCATGTGTAGTGATATATTAAAGAAGAATTATGAATGACATAGTCTCTATAACCTTCCTCATGGTAATATGTCCCTATCCCAGTTACTGGCGGATTATAGCAATGAAGAGAAAAAGATAATAAGAATAATAGAAAAGGTTGGTTACAAAATTAATGCCACTGAGACAGCAATTACTTTCAATAATGCCTGTTTATGAAAAGGTCTACTCCAGAAATAAATAAATAAATAAATAATAATAATAATAATAATAATAATAATAATAATAATAATAATAATAATAATAGTAATAATAATAATAATAATGCAGCTATATTAATGTCCGTTGAGTTGGAGTAGAAGAGTATTTCCTTTCAGTTCATTTGTTCATTGTAAATGTCTAAATCGCCGTTTAGTAACTGGTGCTACAATAGCATGAGTAAAATTTAATTGTTTCTAATAAATAACTTTTCCATGGTTCTTGTGAAATATGTTTTAAAAGCACTTTGGATCAGTTGAGCTGACCCCAAGAAATCTCTATAAGTGCACATGTTAAGAAAAAAAAATTGTGATGGCAGTATAAGGAATGAAAAATTTGTTTAATTGACCGATGTTATCAATACAGTCATGGTGATAAAGAGTAAAACAGTATAGTCTGATGAAAGTTTTAATATATTTAAGTGTCGGTGTGTTTTTATAGTGTCAATGCTTATTTCTTACAAAATAGGCTGTCCAATTTTACTGTCAATGTTTTAGCATCTTGTAGTGATATATGTTTCAAAGTTTCTCAATTTGTGGAACACCAAAATAGGGTTAGAGAACAGGAAAGGTATGTGGAAAGACTACTTAGAGTACTATTAATAAGAAAAGAACTGAAATAAATATTCCCTTATGTGAAGGATAGTTCATTCTTTACTATTTACAGTAAGCTGGGAAAAGTGAAAACCATTAGTCGTACAAAATCCCGATTACTAGTATACCAAACATTCATAACTTAAGAGTCGGTCTGTGATCTATCGCTTGATAAGTGCTGTCTGTGTAGCAGGTAGCTAATGACAATG
>NC_090733.1:17629216-17631716 GCF_036898095.1 Palaemon carinicauda | reverse complement strand
ACCGGTTATGTTCAAGATCATAATGAATGGTAAACCTTATCTATTGTGATTATAAATGGTAAACTTTTAGGTTAATGTGTTCAAATAATCTGTAATATGACTTGAAACGTACAGTAATATATCGTGTTTTAATCCCTTTTCTCATATGTCAAAGTTTTGAAAAGCCTTTTGTTGATTAATAAAACTCGGTTGTTATACATTATAAAACATGAAAATAAGTCAAATATTGATGTATATATACAAGTGAGACGGGAATACGTTTTTTTTTTTTTTTTTCGTGTAAATTATTCTAATACATTTTCGCGTTATCAAATATATTTAGCCAAATGAAACGGTAGTACAATTTCCGTTCACAAACAGCAGATCTTTATCTATTCTCTGTATTTCAATATAAAACGTTTAAAGATATCTTTATTATTAATATAAATCATCACTAATGCAGATATATGAGTAACCAGAAAGATTATATATCTTCTCATGGACTCATATGGTTAGGTAGAAAGAATATAGTAATTTCGGGATAAAAATATTCAATATTTAGTGGATCGAGAAGAAAAGTGAAAATTCATATTTCATCAAAGAATATGAAGTAAATCACATTAAAAAGATGAATAATATAATCTCAACCCTCAAGAAGAAAAAAGGTTGATTTCATGTCATTTTGATAACCAAAAGATATAATATTCAGTTTATCTTAGCAGCTTTTACAGATTTCTATTTCGATACCAAAGCAATAACAAAATGCAGTCTGTAGTGCTCTGTTGAATAACATGATTAGATTCAAATAGACCATTTTTCTAAAATCTGAGATACCAGAAATCAATGAAATCCATTCCTTTATCACTTATATTTTTAAATTATCTACATTATCTAGAATTTTTTTTCCAAAATACCCTTTTCAGCGCGAAGAGAGCACTGCATTCATATTAGTTAAGTTTTCCTAAATTTAAAATTATGTAGTTTCCGATAACATCTGATTACACGAGGTCCTTAAAGATGATGCACAACGAGTCGGTGTCGTTATGTTTGTTTGCATGCAGAAAACCTCGTTGGTTTATTGAATACAAGATTCCCTCATGAATAATAAAATAATCCTTCAATACGTGGGAATGAGAGGCTTTAAATTAACGAAGAAAAGGAAATAAAATTCTAACCTATCATAATAATCATACGGAAAATAATTGTATTGAACTTTAAAAAAAACAATTTCTTCAAGTATCTACAGTGATTATATTGAAAATGCATAAAGCTATCAGGAGCTTTGACACAAATAATAAGAAATATTAGAAAAAGTAACAATTTTGTGTCACTTTTATTTTCCTGTTTATAATCTTTTTTGGCCAGTATTTTTGTAAGCATCTCTTTCAAATAACTTGCGCACGCACACACCCACACCCACACGCACACACACACACACACACATACACACACACACACACACACACACACACATATATATATATATATATATATATATATATATATATATATATATATATGTAACGGTGGAGTGATCACTGTGGCACTATTTTGATTTGAAGGAAAGTGTTGGAATTCCCTGTGTATGTACATTCCTAAAGGTAGAATTCGATATCAAATGTCATTGTGGTAGATATCTACAATGATTGAGATCACTAGTGATATATATATATGTATATATATATATATATATATATATATATATATATATATATATATATATATATATACTACATATATATATATACTCTATATAAATAAATATATATATATATATATATATATATATATATATCCACACACATATATAAATACATATATATATATATATATATATATATATATATATATATATATATATATATATGTATATATGCACACACGCATATATATAATATATATAATATATATATATATATATATATATATATATATATATATATGTACATATGCACACACGCATATATATAATATATAAAATATATATATATATATATATATATATATATATATATAAATATATATATATATATATATATATATATATATATATATATATATATTTATATATATATATATATATATATATATATATATATATATATATATCATCATCATTACCTACGCCTATTGACTAAGAGAGCCTCAGTTAGATTTCACCAGTCGTCTCTATCTTGAGCTTTTAATTCAATACCTCTCCATTCATTATTTCGTATGTTATGTTTCATATTCCTCAGCCATGTAGGCGTGGGTCTTTTAACTCTTCTAGTGCCTTATGGAGCCCTGTATAAATTTTGATAAGCTAATCTCTATTGGGGAATGCGAAGACCACGTACATACCATCTCCATTCACCCTTCAAAATGATCTCATCAACATATTGTACTTGGGTAATCTCTTTTAGAGTTTCATTTCTAATCCTGTTCTGACATTTAACTCACAATATTCTTCTGAGAGCTTTGTTCTCAAACTTACAAAATATGTTGGATATCATTTCATTGTCATACCACGATTAATTTCCAT
>NC_090733.1:17614216-17621716 GCF_036898095.1 Palaemon carinicauda | reverse complement strand
TATAAGCTCAAGGGCTTCAACGGGGAAAATAGCCCATTGCGGAAAGGCGACAAGGAAAAATAAGATATTTTAAGAACAGGAACATTAAAATAGATATATTCTATATACACTTTAAAAGCTTTAAAAAAAAGTGTAACGTTAAGCAAGAGAACTCTAACCCAAGACAGAGGAAGACCATGTTACAGAGACAATAGAAAGATATATTGGTATATTATTGATTATAGGCCTACAAACAGACCAAAACTACACTTTGTAACAAAGTAACCAGCCTTTTACTATCCAGTTGCCTTGGAAAGCCACCTAACCACTACTTTTAAGGCTTGGATGATATCTTTCATAATATCGGGCCGAGTAGCACCGTAGATTTAAATTTCTTAATCGTTCTTTTCACAAAAATCGTCCTATGACCTTCAGGTCATGGTCAAGGTCATTCATATTGCACAGTTCCCGTTGTATCATAGCCCTCTACATTTCCACCAAATTTTTTTCAATTCAGTCAAGTAGTTTCTGATTAAGCATCTTCGACTATGTGGTAAACATTTTTCCTTTCATGATATCCCAGAAACTACTCAACAAAAATAGCTGAATACAATTGATGGAACGATTCTCTAGATCTGGAACCGAAGTAAGATGTTGATTTTAGAGTAGCTCCCATTAAAAGTAAAGTGGTCAGCCAAGGTTTTGTTTTCAGGGTAACGTAAAGAGACCTTTACATATTCAGTATTCATATATATTAACGTCTTGGAGCAGTATATCAGAGATCGGAGGTAATCTCTTGTGTATCAGATTACGTAATATGATGCCGGTGAGTTTGCGAGCTCGGGAGAATATCTAATTCGCTATTTGTAATATATAAATAAATATATATATATATATATATATATATATATATATATATATATATATATATATATATATATATATATATATATATGTATGTATGTATGTATATATATGTGATCGCATGTCATATTTTCGTCTAAATAACAATGTAAAATTTTATAGAAGAAGAAAAAAAAAAGAAATGTGATCGCATAAGTTTTCGATGTACAGTATATTAGCAACAAAAATTTTCTGAAGTTCTTTTTGATATATCCTAAATGGGTAAAATATAATTCACATTCCTTTCATGGTGTAGTATAAGTAATTTGACTGTAATGCCGTTAATGGTTGCATATACAGTACTGTAAAAACCAAACTATCTAGAATCTTACTCATGCATTGATTATTATGTATTTGAATAAATTGGAGGTAAAAATGAAACTTTTGCCCCATATTTGCTATGTTCGATCCACAAGTGAAAATGAATAAATTATCGAGTTTTGCTCCTCAATGAGTAGTTAAAAAACTAGGATACTCACAGAGACGTCATGAAGACATTTATCGCTTTTAGAGAAAACAATCTGTGATTATGGATAAGCCTGCGGGTGCCTCTTTAGATAAGGGACTAAAATATTCCCTAGATTTTGTAATATAGTTCGTGCTAAAATTCTTAGATCTAAAAGCATTAATTAAACCATGGAATAATATTGATCCAGAGAAAAGAATTATGAAAACTAGGTTGCTCTCTGTTTATAACAGCATATATTCTTTTCTCTGTCAATAGATATTCGTATCTCAAGTGCACTGAAATAGTAAATCGTTATTAAATCGGGAATTATTCGCTATTTTCACTGTCTGAATAAATCATATCAAGTTTGAATGATTTTATTGTTGAAATAAATAAAACTCTATCATTTAAATGTTATATAAATTGAATATTGATGAAAACGAGAAACTGTAATTTGATGAGTATCATATTTCACTTACGTTTCCATGATCTATCAACATTTATTTACAAATCTATTTATCCAGTGAAGATAAATAAGCCTCAATTTTCCATTTAAAATTCATATACGATATATTTCATGGCACAATATCATTTAGATTTTTGGTGAGTAAGACCAAATGCTTTATAAACCTTCGGTTTTTTATTTTTCCATAGGAAAAATAAAATTTAAAAAGTGTAGTAAAAATTAGAAATTACATGGAGCGTCATTGAGAATAAATTTCGATCTCCTAGCTCTGAATAATTCACATTCCCGCGAAATACCTTCCCTTGAACTGAGAATAATATTTCAACGTGAGAGAATTATGATTAGATTTTCCATAGACCTTCAAATAGTATATTTTCATATGACAAGTCTTCCGGATACTTCATAAAACTTTCAGAAGGGTGAAAAATTCTGTACTTTTTTATAATAACTATTGTAGGCTTTTACGGTGAGTCTTCGTAAAATTCTGCATTTTCTTCAGGCAAATAAAAGGTTTCACGGTTCCAAACATGTTATTGCATATATATATACATATATATATATATATATATATATATATATATATATATATATATATATATATATATATTATATATATATTCCATTCATATAAATATTTCAATTAAAAATAAAAACTGGGGATAATACGATTCGTACATGCGTCATAAAATACAAAACGAATTTTTATTACGTTTTGCACTAACATTCCGCGCCCTAAATAAAATTTCGTCACAATACAAAAAAATAACTTCTTCGGTATTTTGAATAGTAATCTTCCAGCTACAATACCAACGTTCATAATCACCGGAGTGTAGTGAACAAGTGAGAGGAAAGAGATGATCAACACAAACTATTTGAAGGAAATGAGGTCTTCAGCAGAGACATAAACACCTGGACCAGATGGGAGTAAGAGTTTTAATACCTTCAGTTAAAATTTTACGGTTCCCAATTTCCCATTTTACTGTGATTACCTGGAATGATATGAACAGTGTAGTGCTGATAATCTTCCTCCAATTTTAGAAAGGGATAAGAAACAGCCATAATCCATAAATCTGTATACATACATATATATATATATATATATATATATATATATATATATATATATATATATATATATATATATATATATATATAATGTATAAATATGTATATACATATATATATATATATATATATATATATATATATATATATATATATATATATATATATATGAATGATAATATATGAATTTATTTCCTAATAATTTGCAGACGAATATGAAACTTGAGGTACAATGTTTGCACGTTTTTATTATGTTTCAAGGAATTGTAATTATTCCATATTGACAAAATGCCTGTTTGAATCTTCGGTTGCATTTTTTTACTTTAATATTTTTTCTCTAGTAATACGTGAATTGTTGTATCTGAAATATTGAAAGGATTGGGTTTCTTCGCTTAAAATGTGAATTTCAAGTTAAAAATCTTCATGACAATGCTCCATCAGATATTATGCTGCTAACGCAAATAGGAAAAGTCGTTTGAGCACCAATATTAGTTTCAATGATTACAAACAAAAATACAGGATATTGTAGAAAAACATAATTAAATCAATCAAGTCTTATATAAACAAGGGCAGTTACTAACGGTACTCGAATATGCTGAAAATCACTACAATCGTTCAGTTCGTGACAAGTTTTTGAAACTTCGTATGATTATACCTAAGACCATACTCTATCACTTTTGAAGCATAACCAAATTTTTCGAGACCATCTACGGGTTGGTCTGGGCTTAATTCATGATAGTTCCCGTGGGTTACATCAGAAAAAATAAAATTGTTTCAGGGAGGCAAATAATAATTGAATTGTATACTTTTGAGTAATAATTTGATACTAAAAAGAAAAAAAAAGCATCATTTAATCAATTACCAAGACCTCTGTGGCTTCCAATACCCCTAAAAATTACTTTTTATCCCAAATTTGGACTTCATATTAGACCAAAAAATTCACCAGGCATATTGCACCATTTTGGAAAGCTTTCACTTAGTACATTAATATTAAATAGTTCTTCAAATAATATTTGTCGCTAACGAAGTGAGTGACCTTATAAAAAATATCAAATTATTTTTTATGCATACTCATACCATCTCATAGCCAGCATTATTTCAATGCTGTACAGAGTAATTCCCATACCCTGATAGAGAACACCAACATGGGACAATGACAATCCTAATATACAATGTCCTGGATTGAACCTCTCCATATGTAAATGTGTTTTCAGTGCTAACCACGATAAAGGGTTAAGGTGATCTTTGACCCTAGCACCGGCCACAACAATGCCATTTCCAGAAAACCCCCCTCATAACGCTTAGTGATCTTGCATATGGGCAATGTTATATCATCTAAGGCCACATCTTCTGCATTATATACATGTATAGGTTTTCAAATTGCTTGCTATATTTCCTTTGACGTTTACGAGCACCGCAGAACTTATAAAAATGGCAGTCGTCTCTTGTCGCATAAACAGCGATTCAGTGCGACCAGTGTTGCCGTTTGATATAAGATTTAGTAGGTTAAAGTTTTTTCCAAAGGGAATAAATCCTTTCTTGTGCAACCTGAAGTCTCCAAAATAATTTTCGGCAGCCCTTAAGGGCCATCTGAGATGTTCATGTGACCTTTAGGCTGCATTTATAAAACCAAACCCTACCAAATCTCACTTCAAATGGCAACACTGTTCCTGATAGTGAAGCATTAGCACGCGGTGCTCACCATAAGGACATTAAACCTTAGCCAGTCAACTAGAGATTATTGTGCTGTGCAGTGTCTATGAAATAACATTTAGTCCATGTCAACTCCTAAGAAAGTTGGCTAACCCTTATCTTGAAACTGAAAGAGAATTTGTTTCTTTTACCACAGGTAAGATCTATGTCACAGAAATATACAAAAGTGTAAAAGAAATTAAACCCCGTGAAGGCACTCAGGCCAAAGACTATAGAAAAAGTAATAGAGAAAGCAGAAATTCCAGTTACCAATATTATCCCCAGAAATAACTTTTATACTCTACAGAATCGTCCACCGGCAATATCAGGCAAGAACAGGAGGCAGAGTTGTAGAGATCCTACAGCTATTGTTACAAGATAATTTAAGTCAATTAAAGACAGATCAGAATCAGACCAAGATGACTTTTTCTAACTCTTTCGAAAAATGGGCAACTATATACTGGAACTAAAGCTACTATGATAGGTTGTCTACCAAATATCCCCAATCCAGGTAAGAACAATTTGGGAAACAGAGCCACCATGGTTGCTTTGGATATGGCAGGGATGATGCACATGGTCAAGCCAGGAATGAAGACAAACAATTTCAAAGACTATGCTCATCTCAACTTGATTCCATTCTTCAAGAGTCAACTATCCGCTATGATAAAGAGGGTGGATATTATGTGGTAGTCATAGTCTTAGAAACCAAAGCCTGAAGAATGGTACAAGAGTTAGGAGAGGAGGAACTTTCATAAATAGGACACGCGTAGGTTCCACTATTTCAATTCCAAAGGGCAAGCTTGGCAGGATTTCCTTTTTAATACCTAAGTGAGGAGCTGAGGGAGAATGCTAAAGATGAAACATGATTTTTTATAAACCAAAGGAGACCTTGTTCTGTCTAAGCAAGAATGCGAATTATCATCACTTTAACCCTGTACACAGGAGTAGACTGACACTAGAATAATTCTGCATCTTAATCATGCAGCTTATCAGGGTCACAAGATAGCCTTTTTGAGAACTGTAGATACGGATGTTGTTGTGATTGCTACCCACTTTTTTTCCAAAAATGGAACTTGATGAGTTGTGGGTGGGGCTTGGAGCTGGGAAGCATTATAAAGATATTCCTATCCACGAAGTAAGTAGCTGTATGGGACCTGAAAGGTGCAAGGCAATATTGTTTTTTTTATGCCCTAACAGGGTCTGACCAAACATCTGCCCTCAAAAACATTGGCAAGAAAAAGGTATGGGCTGCCTGGGATATTCTAGGAGATAAATTAACTGAGGTATTTATTACCTTAACTAACAATCCCTCTGAACTTTGCCTTGACTCGGATTTCATGTCTTTCATAGAAAGATTTACTGTTATCCAGTATGACCCCAAATGTGACATTGATTGCGTCAATAAGGCAAGGAGATTTTTGTTCACAAAAAAAAAAACTAACGCGTCTGCAATCCATACCACCCACCAAGCATGCCCTCTTCCAGCATGTCAAGCGTTCAGAAATTGCTGCTAATTATTGGTCGCAGTCTCTACAGAATGAACCGCCAATGCTGTCCCCTGCTGAGTATGGATGGTTATGGAATGATCGACTCAAGATGTGGGTACCCCACTGGAGCGATATTCCAGATGTAAGTACTGGGGTGCTTTACTTATAAGTTGTGGTTGCAAAGTTGCTTGCAAAGGAAACTGTAAATATACAAGAAATCACATGAACTTCACTTCCCTATGCTCTTACTAAGGAATGTGCATCAACAATGAGCCAGAAGACTAAAAAACTGACTTGCTCTATGTATGGGATAATTAATAAACTATATTTGAATTTAGATTTACTCTATACATCATTTGTGCATGTGATACAAAATCCTTGTATGTATCAAATATTTGTGTATAAAGTGATAATTTATGCCATATATGTACAGTATGTGATACAAATTGATTCTAAGTCATATGTTAATCAACCAGTAAGATATGCTTCACTCTAAATTAAATCTGATTTGTAGCAAAATCAAGCATTTTCAATAAATATTCATAAAAATTACAATATAATATAATTGTACCCTGTGAGAGCTTTCCGGAGTGGTGTTACATACCAGATGAACTTTTCGGTCCATTTTTGAAGTCTGATTTTGGACTAAAAGGCCCTTTTTAGTGTTTTTTGGGGCCGAAGGCAATCATAAAAATGGCTGAAAATATTTATTTTACTTATTAATTACAAATTGTTAGTGAAAAACATCCACTCTAATCATTATTTGCACCCCCTGAAATAGATTTTAATTTTTTCGTTGTCGCCTTCGGCAGCCATTTTAAAATTGGTCCAGACCAGCCCAAAGATGATTCCGAAAAATTTGGTCTTGCTTCAAAAGTGATAGAGTATGGTTTTGGGTATCTTCATGCAAAATTTCAAAAACTTGTCACTAACTGAACGATTGTAGCATATTCGTACTAGGCTATACGCAACAACCAAATAAGGAGAGAGAGAGAGAGAGAGAGAGAGAGAGAGAGAGAGAGAGAGAGAGAGAGAGAGAGAGAGAGAGAGAGAGAGAGAGAATGTTTTAGTTTCAATGTTATTACAAGATCATTCGATGTTTTATTTTGCTAAAAATCATAGTTTTTACGTAAGACTGCCTGCATTATCATATATTTATTTCATATTTTTTTAGGTAATTTTATTCCCAAATATTAATTAGTTAACAAATCATCCTACAACTTTTTTAGTGACCAAATTTTAACTCATATCAAACACTCATAATCTTTTTGATGAAATTTTCTGTTGCCTAAAAGTTTATTCTTATATATAATCAATATTTGACATTGGCCTTCCTTTCTTAATGGTTTTTCTTTCAACAATGATTTACCGGATATATATGAAAATGAACTATCGCTGATTTTGTAAACTGCATTAATTATTAGCCGCGATAAATAAAATGTTTATGCCTTTATCTTTAA
>NC_090733.1:17601716-17604216 GCF_036898095.1 Palaemon carinicauda | reverse complement strand
CACTTTTACCTCTCAATTGTGGACATCATTAGCGAATTTCCTGGGCATCACCCTACATCAGACAACTGCCTAGAACCCCACTGCCAATGGAATGGCTGAACGTTTTCATCGCACCCTCAAAGCAGCTTTGATGTCCTACTGCAAGGATTCCAACCGGTTTACCCAGCTTCCCTGGGTTCTCCTGGGACTAAGGATCAGTCCTAAAGACGCCCTTGACGTCTCAGCACCTGAAATGGTGTATGACGACACGTTGGTCGTCCCGGCCGAATTCTTTCCTTCTATAACCTCCTCCGACAATCTCCAGCACATACATCATGTTGTGGGAAAATTTAGTCCATGCCGCCAGACTTACAAGCTCCCAGTGAAGCATCACATACCGACAGACTTGCACTCTGCAACGCACGTCTTCCTGCGTAAGGACACTAGCAAGCCACCGCTAACGCCCCTTTGCACGGGCCCTTTCCTTGTGATCCGACGCAGTCCGAAAGCATTCCTACTAAAGATTCGTGGCAAAGAAGACTGGGTCTCCATTGATTGTCTAAAACCTGCTTATTTCCTGCCAGATGACCCGATCACAGTTCGCCTCCCTAGATCAGGGCACCCTATTAAACATGTACAATATGTAATTTTTAGGGGGGGAGCCATATACCAACCGTGTGTTACACGATCGTACATAGTAACGACATTTCATCTTATGTATATATTATGCTTGTATCTTCGCTCTTCCCTTGCACTAAAAAGAACCTGAATAAATATGCCTGTTTTTCTCACCATTAACTGTTAACCGATGCGGTGTCGGTTTGAACAGGAAATTTCCTGTTGCATTGAGTGTTTGTATATAAAGGAGAGTGTTCTGTAGTAATGTTACTCAGTTGCTTTCATTCTGTCTTTTAGTCACAACCTTCTCTCAGCACGTCACAGTACTCACAGTTTAATCTAACCCTGTTGCTGACGCTTTAAAAAAAAAAATAAGATTTTGCAAATGAATCTACAGCATTCTCCAACTGGTTAAGTATTTGCTTTTATGCAATAAAATTATTATCGTTTTTTTCTTTTTTTTATTAGGAGAAAAATTTAACTGCAACTGGGAACTTTCATTCCGTTATGGTAATCAAAGATCTATAGAAATAATATTTGACGGATCTCATGTCATCTCATTTACTACTATACTTGAAGGCACAAAACATTTTCGCCGGGAAACAATCCAACTATTCTCCACAATGTATTTTTCTCTTTTCCAAAATTTAGTAAAAAATGTATCTCCTAAATAATCATTATGCCATCTTTTATTTTTGGAGAAAGTTTCTATAGTGTATGAAAGTACTGTTAGCTAAAGAAAAATCTGTTAAAAGTACCTGCTTACAGCATTTTGCCTTTTAAAATACATAATTCTAATCTTATTCATAAATAAAATATATCTAAAACACTACTTATATTTTGATATGGTGTAGTTTTAATCTTACCTTTTCCAGCTGCTTCTATTCATAATATTAAGCTTTTGTGTACGTTCATATTTTAAGAATCATGATTATTGTGGAGTTTCTACCATTTTTTGTTCACAGTTAATTCTACGACAACGATTTTAGAGGTAGGGTGTCCTAAACGGGATGTAATCTGTATGGATAGGCTTATCAAGGACAGTCTGCGTTCAAAAGAAAGAAAGAAAAAAAAAACAATATCTATTATTCAGCGAAGAAGCTACTCTCGGTATAACAGTGAAATAATAATAATAATAATAATAATAATAATAATAATAATAATAATAATAATAATAATAATAATAATAATAATAATAATAATAATAATAATGTTAAAAATTATTGTAATAATAATCAAAATGAAGAGGATAATGATAATAACGATATTAAAAAGTGATAGTAATAATGACACTAATAACCACAATGAAAATAGGATTAATATTACTCCACTCCTTTTCTTTGTTTGCACAACTCTTCACACTATTACATTCCCAGGTCAATTTCTCCTAACGACTTCCCATCACCTCTCAATGTAGGTGCAGCTCTTAAGCCATAATTTACGCTTAATATGAAATGCATTCAGGTGGGAAGCGATAAGGACACTAGCACCAATTGCCAGAGACCCCAATCATATATGCAATGCTCCCAACATTCGAATCATTTAGCATGATAATGACCATTTAAGTGAATGCGGTCAAATGGTTTCCTGATGAAGTGTTTTGGCGCAGTTCCATAAATGTCAAATTTATTTTGCTTGGTATATTCATCCTCAGGGTCGAAATCAGCACTTTTTTGTTTATAAATCTTTGGATTGAAAGAGCTGAATTGGGTTAAATCGAAATTTAACAAAAGAAACATTTATAAATTGAATATCAAACTCCCTAATCGGAAGGGGAAACGACGGATTTATTACTGAATATAATTTGATCATGTAATACAGCAAAATGAGTCACTGAATTGACCAAGGTATTGCTAATGACTACTAAAGAGAATGTTTAAAGGTTGAAAGGTTACTCATGAAC
>NC_090733.1:17574216-17584216 GCF_036898095.1 Palaemon carinicauda | reverse complement strand
TATATATATATATATATATATATATATATATGTGTGTGTGTGTGTGTGTGTGTGTGTGTGTTTGTGTGTGTATGTGTGTATTGTATGTTTGTCTGCCTGTCTGTCTCTGTCTGGGGATGTAAGTGTGTATGACGTTATGTTTTTATATCAAACATAACCTGCATAACAAGCGTTCAACTGCATCATCTTCCCTACCATTCGGAGATCTGAAGTAATGAGTTTTACTTGATAATGTATTTTCTCCTTCATGCATGAAAGAATAACATGGGGAGCAATTGTATACGATGCCATAACAATAAAGTTCTTTTTTTATAATTATCATTCGAACAACTATTTTTCTGACAACCAGAGAGACAAAAGAGGACTTGATAACATGTAATACCAAAGTTATTTTGGCTGAAAAAAAAATGAAATTAAGAGATGATGTTGACTCATTTAGCTGATCAAATGCATATGATGTCATAGACTTAAATATATTATTTTCACATTTACATTTTCAGATACATATGGTTTTACTATCTAAGATATATAATGCATATGGTCTTAGGGAAATTTTTAGTTCTCTGAATTGACGGGTCTATGAAGAACCTTTTTCTCCTTGAATATTTTCCCACACCAATATCATCTCGTAGTTTATCTAATACGCTAAAATTCCTCACGAAAAAAATGCGTCTTTGATCACACGACCATCTTTCTCCTTCAATTTCTTATTACCATTATTGAAAGCTGAATAGAATAGACAGCGACGTCTTTGTCATTAGAAGATTGAGTAAATTTCGAAAAATATCAGTGATTGCATAGGATATCTCGTCTGAATTTTCTTTTCCTTTGTCGAGACATTCTTATTTTCCGAAGAATATTTCAAAAAGTAAATTTTCTGATGAACTCAATTTTGTCTCGCTTCCGTGAAATGTGAGTTACAAGACTTTTCAGACCTTGACAAATATGAAGCTGCAAGTTCTTGATTATGAGTAAATTCAAGCAGTTTACTTCCTATCCGAATCTAACTCCTTTACCTACTGCATTAATTCGAATATTCGTACATTACCTACCGTTAACTATGATTCGCTTATGTTCCTTATTAATCATATTACAGTAGTAATGTTATCGCTTTTTATATGGCAATTAAAATCATAAAAATAATAACAATAATGATTATACTAATACTCTCTCTCTCTCTCTCTCTCTCTCTCTCTCTCTCTCTCTCTCTCTCTCTCTCTCTCTCTCTCTCTCTCTCTCTCAATATATATATATATATATATATATATATATATATATATATATATATATATGTGTGTGTGTGTGTGTGTGTGTGTGTGTATGTGTCATCATCATCATCATCAGCATCTCCTCCTACGTCTATTGACACAAAGGGCCTCAGTTAGAGTTCACCAGTCATCTCTATCTTGAGCTTTTAACTCAATACTTCTCCAATCGTCCCTCCTATGTCACGCTTCATAGACCTCAGCCATGTAAGTCTGTGTCTTCCAACTCTTCTAGTGCCTTTTGGAGCCAAGTTGAATGTTTGGTGAACTAATCTCTCTTGGGGAGAGTGAAGATCATGACCAAACCATCTGCATTTCCCCCTCACCATGATCACATCCACATATGGCACTCGAGTAATCTCTCTTATAGTTTCATTTCCAATCCTGTCCTGAAATTTAATTCCCAATATTCTTCTAAGGGCTTTGTTCTCAAATCTGCAAAATCTGTTGGATACTATTTCATTGCCATAACACGACTCATCTCCATACAGTAACACCGATCTCATTAAACTGATATATAGCCTTATTTTTATGTGTAATTTCAGGCGATTTGTTTTCCAAATTTTTATCTAACCTAGCCATTGTCTGATTTGCGTTTTTCAAACTTTCATTAAACTCCAATTCCAAAGAACCTATAATAGATATCCTAGTTCCTAAATATTTAAATGATTCTACCTCATTAATTCATTCTCCTCCAATGATATTTCATCTTCCATTGCATACTCCTTTCTCATCATGTCTATCTATCTTCTATATATCTTGAGCCTAACCTCCTGAGAGATTTCATGCATTCTGATAAGCAAACATTGCAAATCCTGAGGTGTTCTGCAAATAAGGACAGCGTCATCAGCATACTCTAGGTCAACTCATTTCCTACAACCAATCAAGTCCAATACTCCTTCGCCATATTCAACTGTTCTATGCATTACAAAATCCATGAGGAGGATAAATACTGGAGGTGACAACACATTCCCTTGGAGTACTCCACTGTTCACTATAAATCAATTTGATAGGACTCAACTAACATTAATTTTGCACTTTCTATGCTCATAAACAGACTTGATCAAATTTACATTTTTAAGAGGAATTCCATAATAACGCAAGATTTTCCACAAAATTAGCCAGTGCACACTATCAAAGGCTTTTTCTTAGTCCACAAATGTCATAAACAGTGAATTCCTATATTCTAAACATTTTTGTACAGGCCTTAAAATGACTATTTGGTCAGTGCAACTTTTACCTTTTCTAAATCTCGCTTATTCATCTGTCAGCTTTTCATCAATCTTTCTCTCCAGCCTCTGTACAATGAGCATACTGTATATTTTCATTACAACTAACGTAAGTGTGATGCCTCTGTAATTATTGCAGTCAGTCAAATCTCTATTTTTTTTCTTTTGCCATTTTCACCACTAGCTCCCATTCATCTGGTTTTGCCTCTTCATACCACATTCTGCTAAATAATCCTGTAAGTATTCCAAGAGTCACTTCATTTTCATTCAATATTATCTCAGCAGTTATTCTATCATATTTAGGGGCTTTCCATCTTTCGAGTTTTGTGAGAATAGCTTTGACTTCAAAGACACTGAATTCATTCATGGGCACATCAAGGTCTTCATCATCTTCAGATATATCAATCAAATTATTCCCTTCATATCACCTATTCATGACCTAACTAAAGTGTTCCATCCAACGTTGCCTTTCTTCATCTTGTTTTTTGCCCGCGTGGAGATTTTATTAATAATTCTTTGAACAATTCTTACACCCTAGCCACTCCCTGAATTCATAGCTTTGTCAGCCTCCTCTGATTTACTGTCAAAATATTCTCTCCAGTCATTCGTGATTTTTCTTTTGACTTCACTATCAATAATGGAATACCTCTAATTCTCTACCTTGAAATTTTCATTACTTTCCAGAAAACAATCAACAATCAATTTCTGTCTTTGTCGCCTTTTCATAGTATCTCAAGTATCAGTTGATATCCATGGCTTCCTCCATGTAACTACCTATCAAAAATCTTCCCTACCAACTACTTAATATATGTTTCTAATATCACACCATTCGTCGTTAATTGTCTGATCTTTTTCTCTTAAAGTCTATGAGAGTGCAAATCAATTCCTACATTCAATTGCTAAGGTTTCTTTGTGTTCATCATCTGAAAGCTTAGTTGTATCAAACCTAGGTATTCTATTTACATTTCTGTTGTGTCCTTTCAGATCAAATTTCAGTGTGGCTATAAGGAGCTTATGATCACTAATATATATATATATATATATATATATATATATATATATATATATATATATATATATATAATGTATATATGTATATACAGATAGCACACACATAATATATCAAATTATATATATATATATATATATATATATATATATATATATATATATACATATATATACATATATATATATATATATATATATATATATATATATATATATATTTATATATATATATATATATATATATATATATATATATATATATATATATATATATATATGTATATATATATGTATATGTATATATATATATATATATATATATATATATATATATATATATATATGTATACTGTATATATATATATATATATATATATATATATATATATATATATATATATATATATATATATATATATATATATATATATATATATACAGTGGAACCTCTACACACGAACGTATCTACATCCGAATTTTCCAACATCCGAAGTAAAATTCGAGCAAATTTTTGACTCTACAGCCGAATTTTATTTCGACACACGAAGTAGCAATTTTCGTCGTACCGGTTGTATCCGAATTTTTCGACACGCGAAGTACAATTCGAACACGTTCCTACTCTACACCCGAATTTTTTTTTCGACACCCGAAGTAAACAATACTCGTATGCGTAGTCGGTGCTCATAGCGCCTGATGTGTTTTTTATTTCCGCCAATAGAAGGCAGCACTTCAACCTCGGAGGGACCCTCAATTAGCGTGGCTCTGGTCAGTCCTCTGTTCTCGTTGGCTTTATGTGGTTGTGCCCTGTGCGTTCTGCTATTAATTGTGTTTTAATCGTGATTTTTTACATTCATCCTTTTACGGTATTTTACGAAAATCATGGGTCCTAAAAGGCTTAGTTTCGCAAGTGGTAGTGGTAGTGGTGAGAAAAGGAATAAGGGAATGCTTTCTTTAGAAGTAAAGCAAGGAATTATTGAAAAGCATGAGCGTGGCGTCCGTATGAGTGAACTTGCAATAAGTTCCGCGCAAATAAAAGAGGTGTTAGGAAAATATCAAGATGTGGTCGACTTCATCGACAAATACCATCCAAAGAAATTGCAGGTTTGTCGTGTAGCTGCGCAGTTTGATGATGTTTCCCTAACTTATTTTCGAAACATTCTGAAAAGCTGTACCAAGCAACTTTCTATCGATAGCTTCTTTAAAAAAACTACGAAGCGAACTCGTGATGAAGAGGAAGGAAGTGGTTCAAAGAAAACAGCAAAGAGTGAAGAGAAAAAAATTCAATCAATTTTAAGTGTAGAGAGTGAAAGTGATTAAAATTAATCATCAAAAAGAAAAAAAGAAAATGTAAAAAAAAAATATAAATTATAAAAAAAAAAGCTAAGTTATGTTAAAGTTCACTTAGTGTAAGTTAGAATAAGTTACGATAGTGTACGTTTATCGTAGTTAACCTCTCTACCTCCTCGCCGCCCGTCCGTCTCCTCTCTGCATAGCAAGACTAACAACACCTGCGCTGGAGTTTCTAAGGTAAAGTGACGCTAAAAACCCGTTTCTTATTTATCATTTTTTGCTAATTCTTCTTATTTACATGTCTATTCTTCTTATTTACATGTCTATTATCTAATTTAGTGTTCATTATTCTCATGGGAAAATTATGTGTAGTAGTTTATTAAGAAGTTATCATAGGTTTTTGGGCTCAACCACGGATTAATCCTATTTCAATGTATTCTTATGGGAAAATTCGTTTCGACATCCGATCAATTTCTACATCCGAAGTTGGTTCTGGAACGGAATAAATTCGTATGTAGAGGTTCCACTGTATATATATATATATATATATATATATATATATATATATATATATATATATATATATATATATATATATATATATAATGTATATACAGGTAGCACACACATAATACATCATATTATATATATATATATATATATATATATATATATATATATATATATATATATATATATATATATATATATATATATATTATATATATATATATATATATATATATATATATATATATATATATATATATATATATATATATAAATGCATGTATTTACTTATCTGTTTGTAAATATGTGGGAATGTATGCAATTTCGAGAGGTATTGCGTATGTACAACAATCTATTTTCTATGTTTTCCCATCATATTCGTCATGGTTCTATTAGTCAGGCACAGTCATAGGAGAATTTTTGTAAGATAGCCAACTAAGAAATTAACTGTTCCATATTTTTTTCTGGAATTTCGTTTAACTGCTTTGTTTTGCCATTTAGTATTTTACTCCACAGAGCCAAACAAAAAGTGTTCATCAAAAGTAGGATCCCGAAAAGAAACAATTCACAGAAAGGTATATATCTACGCCTGAAGAGGGTCCAAATATCTCCATATTCCAATGTGGGTAACCTTCCAACAACTCTCAACCATTTTGTTCATTATACATGACCTTCATTACACATTACATAATTGGAATATTCACCAGGTAAAATCTATTGTTCGAAGGGCCAAATTTCATAAACCAGTTAAGTAGCAAATTGCAGGAATTATCATTAAACTGGTATGTATTATTTCCCGCAATTGTACCAACTGTTTGTCACACGATCGTACACAGTTTATTTTGTGTATATATTATTCTTATATCTTCGCTCTTCCCTCGCACTAAAAAGAACCTGAATAAACATGCCTGTTTTTTTCACTGGCAACGGTGTCGGTTTTGAACATGAAATTTCCTGTTGCATTGAGCTTTTGTATATAAAGGAGAGTGTTCTAAAACTCACTCAGTTGCTTTCCTCCTGTTTTTGAGTTACAGCCTTCTCTCGGCCAATCACATTGTTGACCCTGGAAGTCGACTCGCCCCTCCCGCCTTCCACCCCCCCCCTCGCCCCTCCATCGTTAGTACTATGGCAGACTCTACAGAAGTTAATTCTGCGGCTCCCCCATAGAAAGTTTCATCATTCTCCAGCGCAGAGGGATTTTCTTGGTTTCAACGTGCAGAAGTCCAGTTTCGCATCAAGAGTGTGACTCGCTCAACCACCAAAGCAGATTATGTTCTTGCAGCGATACCCAAGGACACCTTCCCGGAATTATCCAACTGGTTTTGTGACCAAGGAGACACCCCAATAGCATATGACGCCCTCAGAACATACCTTCTGCAGCAGTACTCGCCGTCGCCAGCAAAGCTTTTTCAGCTCTCGCAACAACCGTTGGGGGACCAAAGGGCTTCTCTCGCCCTCTGTGAAATGACCAGTATCACTCGCCTGCAACCTGCCGCAGACGGCTCTCCTCATGAGGTGAACCTACTCCGTGCCCTTTGGATACGCCGTTTACCCGGACCTGTACGCGCTACCATACCCGATGTCGATAGTTTACTCATAAAGGACTTGACCAAAGCCGACGCCCTTATGGACAGCCACTTCAAAACCTCCATCAATGCCTCCACCCCTGACGAAGAGGGCACCTATTCAACGTCAACCAAAGCTGACGTGAATGCCGTGGGACATACATACCTACCCTTTGAAGTGCCGAAGCGGCGACAAAGCCACCCACCACCCACCACTCGCTCGCGCCCCAACAAACGATTTCTACAGGCACTTACTACCTCCCATCCGCTGCAGTTATGCTACTACCACTTCAGATTCAGGGCAACCATGGAGAAATGTGAAATGGATTGTCAGTGGCCAAAAAACGTGTAAGTAGGCCATCGCTCGTGGCGGTGGCCTCCCGGGTTTCTAATCTTTTCTTTTTACATGATGCAGGAACGGGCGTGCGACTTTTGGTAGACATGGGTGCTTGTCGTTCTCTTTTGCCAATGGAACTCTTCAGGACACGACGTAATCTGTCTACGTCTGCCGACGTCCGCTTGGTAGCTGCCAACGGATCTGCGATACCCACCTATGGTTACGAGAATCTCACATTATCGTTCGGAAACGGTAAATTTAATTGGAAGTATTTTGTTGCTGACGTCACATTGCCAGTCCTCGGTGCGGATTTCCTCTCTCATTTCCACCTTCTGGTCGATGTCGCCCACCGAAGATTGATCAACGCAGACCCGTACTTGTCGACACCTCTTCAACCAGCCCCCTCCAACCTCGCTCTCCACATCAGCGCACCCACAGATGCCCACGCCCACCTCCTCACGTCGTACCCGGAAGTTTTCCATCCAGAACTTCGCCAAACGCCCATGGCTCCTGCCAAGCACGGTATTTATCACCATATCAAGACGATGGGACCCCAAGTTTTCGCAAAATTCAGATGTCTGGCACCGGAACGATTGGCAGCCTCCAAACAGACGTTCGCCGAAATGGAGGAAATGGGCCTTTGCCAAAAGGCCTCCAGCCCATGGTCGTCACCCTTACACATCGTTCTGAAGAAAGACGGCTCTCTCCGTCCGTGCGGGGATTACAGGTGCCTGAACATACAAATAGAACCGGATCACTACCCCCTCCCAAATATTGCCAACGTGACCTCCTACCTGCACAAAGCAAAGGTTTTCTCTACGCTCGACCTCCTGAAGGAGTATTATCAGGTGCCTATGAACCCAGAAGACATCCCCAAGACCGCCATTACCACTGCGCTTGGTACATACACCTTGAATTACTCCTGTTTTGGCCTTCGTAATGCTGGGATCACAATTCAACGTCTCATGGATTGCATCTTTGGGGACCTCCATTTCTGTGTATGTTATGTGGACGACATACTTGTGTTCTCCTTCTCAAAAGAGGAACACCTCCGTCACCTGCGCATTGTGCTCGACCGCCTGCAACAAAAGGGCCTTGTAGTCCGGTACGTCAAGTGTACCTTTGGCACCAACGAAGTGTCGTTCCTAGGGTTCTTAGGGCACCACATCACTCCTGAAGGAATCCATCCCCTCCCTGAGAAGGTAGCAGCCGTTCAAGTCTTCGTCCCGCCCTCGACCGTCAAAGCTCAGCAGGAATTCTTGGGCATGATCAACTATTATCACCGTTTTCTACCAGCCATTGCCGCCACTCTTGCTCCCCTCTATGCCTCCCTCAAGGGCAAGCCAAAGGACCTGAAGTGGGGTCCCCTTAAAGAAGCGGCCTTCTGCAATGCAAAGAAGGCCCTATCAACCGCTGCGGCTCTCACTTTTCCTATCCCACATGCCCTTCTCCTTCTCTCTACCGTTGCCAACGACGTCACTATTGGTGCAGTACTCAAGCAGGTGGTCAACGGCTCGCCCCACCCATTGGACTTTTTCAGCAGAAAACTGTCTAAGGCAGAATTGGGTTATTCTTGTTTCAGCCTTCGTAGTGCTTGGGCCACTTTTCAACACCTCATGCATGGCATCTGCGTATGTTATTTGGATGGTATACTTGTGTTCTCTTTCCCAAAAGACGAACACCTTCGTCACCTACTCATCATGCTTGACTATCTACAACAGAATGGCCTTGTAGTCTGGTAATACAATTTCATCTTTGGTGCGAGTGAAGTATCGTTCTTATGGCACCGCGTTACTCCTGTAGGAGTCCACACTCTCCTTTAGAAGGTAGTAGCCGTTCAAAACTTCTTCACGCCCTCAACAGTCCAAGCACTGCAAGAATTCTTGGGCTTGATCAACTTTTACCAACGTTTCCTGCCAGCCATTGCCTCCACACTATTGAAAAGCATTCGAGGTATGATTCTAAGTATGTCGAAGACAGTGGCTCCTCAAATCCAAATCTTTGATTAACAATGTCTCTTTAGCTATTGACAGCTCATTTGGAATCCTATGTGTGATTCTTTAGTATTCATATACTTGTGGAGACCCATTCAGTCTTTTCAAATCTTATAAGTGATTCTTGAGTGTTGATATTCTTGAAAAAACACATTCGACTTTTTGTCTTTAATTACACAAAAAGTCCTTTATTAACGAAGTAATTTAAGATATTCACTCATCAATCTATCCATAGGAAATATTTCAATTCTTTCATTCTAACTTCTTGTGAGTACTCCCAATCGGTCTGGCATTCAACTGCAAACTCTGATCCTATTTTGTTGAAAAAGAAAAAATCATATACATGGTCTGGATATTGAGCTTTCGCATCGCCATTCAGTCAAATCTTTGTGTACGGTATATTGCATAAGATTTGTAATATTTCTGAGCAGCATTTGCATTCAGATCTACCTAACCTGCACCATCATGTACGAGGTTCTATGTATGAAAGTAATTCTAACAGGTTTGTCTTCTCTATAACAAGGTCGAATACTACACAGTTCTAGTTTTATTCCAGCCGTAACCATATTTTGGAATGATCTTCAAAATCTGCCAGTTGAATTAGCAGAATTTTCAGAAGAGGGTAATTATTATAAATATTTTTATTGAACATGTTGACATAGATTTATTTTAACATCGTATACATGACAGACATATTTTATCTTTGTTACTGATCCTAATATATTTCTTATTTACTAATGCCTATATATTGTATAGTTAATCTATTTCCTTATTTACTTTCCTTACTGAACTCCTTTAC
>NC_090733.1:17566716-17569216 GCF_036898095.1 Palaemon carinicauda | reverse complement strand
AAGAACCGACAGAACATTGAAGATCATCGGTGTCTCGTATGTGGTGGCGAATGGTCAAATTCAAATTCAAGGAAGCAATAAGTGCAATATATAAAATACAAAGATTGGGCCTATGAAAGTGGCACAAATGAATGTGGTCATTATGTTAGTAGCTTCAGTATAAGGAAATAATAACTGATTTGCAATGGATTTTGAAAGATGGGATTCGATATATTTTCTTTTATACAGAGAACCTAAAAAATTTATATAAATATTTTGTTATATGGTCATAATGACATATATGGTAGTGTTTTACCGCTTAAATTTCTTAAGGTTTCCTTCATCAGATATTGAATTAGAGGTATAAATGGTAAAATTGTAACAACTAGCCCCGGTCTCCCTAGCATCAAAGGACTACCAACCGAGGCTTTCAAATAAGGGTGCCAGCGACTCCTGAAACACTTGATAAGGGTGGCTTGTGACAAAAAAAAAAAAAAAAAAAAAAAAAACGCTGATAATTCAATCTTTAACGAAACAAAAGTGGACACTAGATTTTCATTAATATTTTTTTCATTGACTTGATTATTGACTTTGTAATGAAAAAGAATGAATTTATCCCTATCATAAATAAACAATTTAAATCATTATTTGGTAAGTGGTTCGTCAATTCTTATGATTTTTTGTTATCTCGTAGACAGAGGAACAGAAAGGAGAACATTAACTTCAGATGATTCTATTAAAAAAGAAAAAAAAATTGCTTACGTTTTTGCAGCTAGTATTGTACTGGAAAAGAAAAATATATATATTAGAATATATTTGGATATACTTTTACTCATGGTTTACTGGTAACCTTATTAAATATACATTATACCCAGTTCATCACTAAGAAAATTGGAGTAATTTCTTAGGAATTATCGTTGAATTTCAACCTTCTCCCACTGCAAAATATTCACGATATTTCAGTGAGCTCAAGTCCACAGAAAACACACTGGTTCCATTGGGATATTACTTACACCTTCCCCACTTTGCCGAGCCACTCTCTGAAAACGGAAAAATATGTCATGATCATAAGAAATAATGCTGTTAGTGGTGAAAATATTAACAATATATCTATACACAGGCACCCACACACACAAGCACACACACATAAAACACATACACACACACATACACACACACACACACACGCACACACACACACACATATATATATATATATATATATATATATATATATATATATATATATATATATATATATATATACTCAACATTCAGCAAACTTTCAAAATATTCCGACCACCTTTTCCTTGCCTCCTCTCCTTTTAACAACCTTCCATTTCCATCTTTCACTGTCTCTTCAATTCTTGCGCCGGCCTTCCTTACTCTCTTCACTTCTTTCCAAAACTTCTTCTTATTCTCTTCATATGACTGACCCAGTCCCTGACCCCACCTCAGGTCAGCTGCCCTCTTTGCCTCACGTACCTTGCGCTTTACTTCCACCTTTTGCTCTCTATATTTTTCATACTTCTCTATACTATTACTCTGCAGCCATTCTTCAAAAGCCCTCTTTTTCTCTTCCACTTTTACCTTCACTCCTTCATTCCACCATTCACTGCCCTTCCTCATGCTGCCTCCAACAACCTTCTTGCCACATACATCACTTGCAATCCCAACAAAATTTTCTTTCGCTAACTTCCACTCCTCCTCTAAATTACCAGTTTCTCTTACTCTCACCTCGTCATATGCCATTTTCAACCTTTCCTGATATTTACTTTTTACCCCCGGTTTTATTAGCTCTTCAACTCTCACTAGCTCCCTTTTACATCCACCTACTCTATTCCACCACTCTTTTGCTACAACTAATTTTCCTTCCACCAAAAAATGATCAGACATGCCGTTAGCCATACCCCTAAACACGTGCACGTCTTTCAATCTTCCAAACATTCTTTTAGTTATCAACACATAATCCATTAATGCCCTTTTCTACTACTCTTTCATTTGCCACTCTCACCCATGTATACTTATTTTTATCTTTCTTTTTAAAAAAGCTAGCACTTATTACCATCTCTTGTTCAACACACATATCTACCAGTCTCTCACCACTCTCATTTTCACCTGGTACGCCATACTTTCCAATGACACCTTCTACCTCTCCAGCGCCCACTCTAGCATTTAAGTCACCCATAACAACTACATAATTCCTTCTACCCAGTCCTTCTACACACCTAGTTAATTCACTCCAGAACTCATTCCGCTCTTCTTCACTTTTCTCACTACCTGGCCCATACGCACTGACAAACGCCCAACATTCCCTACCCAACCTAATCCTTACCCACATTAACCTAGATGATATCTCATTCCATTCCACTACTTTACCTGTCATCCATTCACTCAGCAATAAAGCCACACCCTCTCTCACTCTTCCCCTTTCAATCCCAGACACTCTACCAGACATTTCACCAAACATCACTGTTCCAGGTGTTGAGGTGCCAGTGATGGGAGATGAGAATGAGAGAGA
>NC_090733.1:17551716-17556716 GCF_036898095.1 Palaemon carinicauda | reverse complement strand
CATAGTTTGTGTTTGCACATATGTAAATACACACACACACACACACACATATATATATATATATATATATATATATATATATATATATATATATATATATATATATATATATATTTATATATATATTTATATATTTATGTACATTTATGCGGGATTATATATATATATATATATACATATATATATATATATATATATATATATATATATATATATATATATATATATGATAAATTTTGCAAATTTTTACGTGTTTTTCATATTCAAATAAGCCATATATATTTTTGATACATTAATGTCTGGATTCTCTTAACGACCTCGGGATCAGAGCCCCAGGCGAAATCACACAAATACAAGAGCTTGGCTCCGGCCGGGAATCGAACCCTGGTCGGCAAGCTTGTACAGACAGTGACTAACCCACTTGGCCAAGTAGGTTAGTCACTGTCTGTACAAGCTTGCCGACCAGGTTTCGATTCCCGGCCGGAGCCAAGCTCTTGTCTTTGTGTGATTTCGCCTGGGGCTCTGATCCCGAGGTCGTTAAGAGAATCCAGACATTAATGTATCAAAAATATATATGGCTTATTTGAATATATATATATATATATATATATATATATATATATATATATATATATATATATTTATATATATATATATATATATATATATATATATATATAAATATATATATATGGGGTATACAGATACATATATACATATACATATATATATCTATATCTATATATATATATATATATATATATATATATATATATATATATATATATATATACATATATATAAATATATATATATATATATATATATATATATATATATATATATATATATATATATATATATATGTATATATATATATATATGTGTGTGTGTGTGTGTGTGTGTGTGTGTGTGTGTGTTAATTCGTCAATCCATCATCTCCTTTTACTTCTTGGGGTTCTTTTTCAATCTTAAAGGACCTATTATGTTATTCTTAATATCCATGAATTATTAAACATTCTCATTATATGTCCTGCCTCTGTTATTTTATTTTTCTTACATGTTAAAAAATCCTCTAGCCTACTTTAGTTCTCCCTCGTGTCCATGCTACACCTTTTCTGTCTCCTAGTGTTATTTTCATAATTATATTTTCCATAAGTATTAGAGATGTAAGTCACTTTTTTTTTTTAATGCTTTATAATGCTCCACGTGGTAAAAGGTTCAGAATAGATTATTTTGTTTAAAAAACACACGTGCACGAACACCTGTAAACCTTTCTTTCATTTATCATCAGAGATAGTCATTATTACCCAGCAATTACTTCAATATACAAAAGCATACGAAAAACGTAGGAATAATTGTAACACAGATATTTAGTTTTCCAGAAATTTCTAATGTAGAAGTAATGGCATTTTGATGACTTTGGCCTTAATGTTCAGCTCTTGGTTTGATTTTAATAAAACATCAAATACAAATAAATTATCTTCATTTCAAAGCTGCCTAATTTTAAAACCATGTTTTAGCTTACTAATCTTCATAAAGAATAAATGTATATAACGAGTTATGCAAATGAAGACGCGGACATCCAGACATTACTATTTGATATAACAGATGTTTATATAAAACATTAGCTAACATTTTGTGAGAAAGGATGATAAAATAAGCGCCACTGTTTAAGGAGGTCAAACATGACGATATTACAGATAACGAGGAGTGTCTCAATAAGTGTTTATCAAAAACAGAATATAGAAGGAAGGAAATATGTTGTCATCGTAAAGGCAAAGTCCTTTCATAGCAAGGAACGATATTAGTAGAAAGCAAAAACTCCAGTCTCAGCTTTTCATATCAGGAGAGGAGCCAAAGATTTAGTTTGTGACCAGAAAATATTGTGACCCTGATACAGTGTATTCGATAACAAAAGGTGTTTTTGAATTATTATATTCACACACACACATACACACACGCTCACACACAGATATATATATATATATATATATATATATATATATATATATATAGATAAACTTACTTTTCCTTAGAGATAGCCCACTAACCTTTAACCCTCAATAAGCATTAGAGACTAAAACAGTTTGCAAATGAACAAATTCTCTTCTGGAGAATATAAAAGTTTCAGGCCATTCAGCCAACAGTGTGGAATAATTTTGAAGAATGAAATTCAATAATAATACAAATATCTTTTACATATGGGAGGGTTTGCCCCATATCCACTTTTTCATGGTACTTCCCGACATAATAATCTACAGCTCAATTATCTTGAAAAATAATTTTAGAGTTAAAATTGATCAAGGAAAAATTATTTAAAAGATTGCATGATAATGTGTTCTTCTGCAATGAAAGCCGATATTCTCTCTTTTTTGCTGTCCAACTCTTCATTTCTTGACACAGCTACCCCTCACCACCTTCCCAAGAATAAATTTTAACAATTAGTGATAATGTAATCATATATGTGTATAGGAATGATTTGTGAGTATATAGTATATAGCAAAACTGGTGATACATTAATTCAGCGATTTTCCTTAAAAAACCACTAACTGGCAACTCTCACATTCTTCACATTTCTAATAAGACTAGGTTACCGGGACGAAGCATTTTGAAACTTCACCCAATAAAAGATGCAGTTCACTAGGCATGTTTTTTAGAGAATTTACGCTATATTTCTTATGCAAATATCAGCTAGATCATTATTTAAAAATTAACACAATAATCTTTAATTAAGATGAAAACGAAAAAGAAATAAATAACTAATGCGTCTGACTTTCTAGCCACTATAGTTATGTATTCAATATAAAGAACGTTGTCGGTGGGGTCTAACCGGACATCAACTAGCAGTCTCACGGTGACACTCTCACAAGCAAGTCATCTGCCAAATATGGCTAGAGCTACCCAACAGCTACGGGATAACTGTAACTCAAGTTAAGCTTATTTCACCAGATTACTTATAAAACAACTAGATATAACCAATTCTCTTAACATCAACTGTTTATAGAGGGCTAAACAATACCACAAAGTAGAAAAAAGGAAAAGCCATCCTAGGAGGTAGGAGGCAACCGCAGAAGACCACGAAGAGCTATAAAGCCAATAGCATGGCCTAGACTCCCGAGCCATCCTATCCTCATCATTATCATTATTATTATTATTATTGTTATTATTATTATTATTTAAAATATGTTGTTATTGTTATTTGGTAGACTCTGCACATAACACGTGTGGCTGAATATGTCTGACTTGATTACAGTTTACCTTTCGTAAAGTAAAATTAAAATAATAGAAAGGTAGAATTAAATGTATTTCTAATAGCGAAGATAACTCACCTCCACTCTTGTTTATTTATTTATTTATTTATTTACTTATTTATTTACTTATTTTCCCTCAAACTGAAGAAACCCTTTGGGAGACTAGAATTATATAAGTAGCGTTGACTTTAATCTGAACAATGACTTGTTGTAATTTATTGCAAGTTTTGAAATCTCGATCCTAGATAACGTTAGTTTTATACAGGAAACGACACAAGCTACGACCCTAATAAAAAAAAAGCAGGATGCAATAACCTCAAGGGCTTCTAAAGGAAAAGTAGCCCAGTATAGAAAGGAAACAAAGAAAAACGAAATATTTTAGGAACAATAACAACATTAAATTAAACATATTCTATATAAACTATAAAAACTTAAAAAATAAAAACAAGAGGAAGAGAAACAAGATAGACTAGCATTCCGGAGTGTACCCTCATGCAAAAGAACATTAAACAAAGACAGCGAAAGACCAGGGTACAGAGGCTATGGCACTAACCAAGACTAGAGAACAATGTTTATATTTTGGAGTATCATTCTCCTAGAATAGCTGCATACCATAACTAAAAAGACTCATCTACCCTTCCCAAGAGGAAAGTAGCCTCTGGACAATTATACTGCATTAGTTGACCCCTTGGGTGAAGAAGAATTGTTTGGTAATCTCAGTGTTGTCAGTTGTATGAGGACACAAGAGAATGTGTAAAGAATAGGACAGACTTTTTGGTGTATGTGTAGGCATAGGTGAAATGAACCGTAACCTAAGAGAAGTACCCAATATAATACTGATTGACCAGCCAAACGACCCCATAACTCTTTAACGGTAGAATCTCAATGGGTGGGTGGTACCCTTTCAGTAAAATGCTCCCCCTAAACAATGCACGCTACCATATCCTATGTTGATATTTTGCCCGTGATGAACCTGATGACCAAAATTGACATTCTTATGGACAGCCACTTCACCACCTTCAAGACCTCCATTAAGGCCAGCACTTCTGAGGAAGAGGAAAGTAATTCAACAACAACCGAAGTTGATGTGAATACGATAGGACACAGACACCACTCACTCGGTCTCTGACTGCTTCTAAGGATACTTACTGACACTCCACTTTCTTGACCGCTGGGATGAAATGTGAAAACGATTGTCAAGGGCCAAAACACGTGTAAGCAGGCCATCACTTGTCACGGTTGCCTCCCCTATCACTAATCTTTTCTTGTTATATGATGCGGGTATGATTATTGGTAGACGGGTGATTTGACGTTCTCTTCTGCCAAGGACACTCTCCAGGACACAACGTTGTCTGTCTAAGCCTGACAACTTCTACCTAGCAGCTACCACAAGGTTATGAAAAACTCACATTTTCTATTGGAAGCTCAAAATATAACTGGCATTTTCGTGCTCCTGACGTCTCTTTCAGATTCTTGTGCAGATTTCCTCACACATTTCCACCTCCAAGTTGATAACACCCACTGAATATTAGTCAGTGGAAATTCTTACTCATTGAAACCTATTCAAACTGCACTACCAGAATCGCTTTCCACATCAGCACACCGAAAGAAGCCTGCCCCCACCTCCTTACATAGTACCTAGAAATTTTACTTCCAAAACTTAGCCAAACTCCCACCAGACACGGTGTCTATCACCATATAAAAATTATGAGCAACCCAGTGTTCGGCCGATTAAAGGCCGATTCA
>NC_090733.1:17529216-17531716 GCF_036898095.1 Palaemon carinicauda | reverse complement strand
TGTGAACAAGGACACACTCCAATAGCGTATGACTCCCTCAAAACATACTTTCTGCAGCAGTACTCACCGTTGCCAGCCGCCCGTATAGCAACGCTTTTTCAGCTCTCGCAACAACCGTTGGGGGACCAAAGGGCTTCGCTTGCCCTTAGGGAAATGACCAGTATCGCTCGCCTTAAACCTGCCGCAGACGGCTCTCCTCGTGAGGTGAACCTACTCGGTGCCCTTTGGATACGCCGTTTACCTGAACCTGTAAGCGCTGCCATACCCGATGTCGATAGTTTACCCATAAAGGACTTGATGACCAAAGCCGACGCCCTTATGGACAGCCACTTCAAGACCTCCATCAACGCCTCCACCCCTGACGACGAGGATGCCTATTTAACGTCAATCGAAGCTGACATGAATGCCGTAGGACATACACGCCTACCCCGTGACGTGCCGAAGCAGAGACAAAGCCGCCCACCACCCACCAATCGCTCGCGCCCCCACGAACGACTTCTACAGCCACTTACTACCTCCCATCCGACGCAGTTTTTGCTACTACCACTTCAGATTTGGGGCAACCGCGAAGAAATGTGCCAAAGATTGTCAGTGGCCAAAAAACGTGTAAGTAGGCCATCGCTTGTGGCGGTGGCCTCCCATGTTTCTAATCTTTTCTTTTTACAGGATGCAGGAACGGGCTTGCGATTTTTGGTAGAAACGGGTGCTTGTCGTTCTCTTTTGCCAAGAAAACTCTTCAAGGCACAACGTAGTCTGTCTACATCTGCCGACGTCCGCTTGGTAGCGTCCAACGGATCTGCGATACCCACCTACGGTTACGAGAACCTCACATTATCGTTCGGAAACGGTAAATTCAATTGGAAGTTTCTCGTTGCTGACGTCACAATGCCAATCCTCGGTGCGGATTTCCTCTCTCATTTCCACCTTCTGGTCGATGTCGCCCACCGACGATTGGTCAACGCAGACTCGTACTTGTCGACACCTCTTCAACCCGCCCCCTCTAACCTCGCTCTCCACATCAGCGCACCCACGGATGCCTACGCCCACCTCCTTACGTCGTACCCAGAAGTTTTCCGTCCAGAACTTCGCCAAACGCCCACGGTTCCTGCCAAGCACGATATTTATTACCATATTAAGACGACGGGACCCCCAGTCTTCGCAAAATTCAGACGTCTGGCACCGGAACGATTGGCAGCCGCCAAACAGACGTTCGCCGAAATGGAGAAAATGGGCCTTTGCCAAAAGGCCTCCAGCCCATGGTCGTCACCCTTACACATCATTCTGAAGAAAGACGGCTCCCTCCGTCCGTGCGGGGATTACAGGCGCCTGAAAATGCAAACAGAACAGGATCACTACCCCCTCCCAAACATTGCCGATGTAACCTCCTACCTGCACAAAGCGATGGTTTTCTCTACGCTCGACCTCCTGAAGGGGTATTATCAGGTGCCTATGAACCCAGAAGACATCCCCAAGACCGCCATCACCACTCCGTTTGGCACATACATCTTCAATTACTCCTGTATTGGCCTTCGTAATGCTGGGGCAACGTTTCAACGTCTCATGGATGGCATCTTAGGGGACCTCCCTTTCTGTGTATGTTATGTGGACGACATTATTGTGTTCTCCTCCTCAAAAGAGGAACACCTCCGTCACCTGCGCATCGTGCTCGACCGCCTGCAACAAAACGGCCTTGTAGTCCGGTACGACAAGTGTACCTTTGGCGCCAACAAAGTGTCGTTCTTAGGGCACCGTATCACTCCTGAAGGAGTCCATCCCCTCCCTGAGAAGGTAGCAGCTGTTCAGAATTTCCCCGCGCCCTCGACCGTCAAAGCTCTGCAGGAATTCTTGGGCATGATCAACTATTATCACCGTTTTCTGCCAGCCAATGCCGCCACTCTTGCTCCCCTCTACGCCTCCCTCAAGGGCAAGCCAAAGGACCTGAAGTGGGGTCCCCTTCAAGAAGCAGCCTTCTGCAATGCAAAGAAGGCCATATCAACTGCTACGGCTCTCGCTTTTCCTATCCCACACGCCCCTCTCCTTCTCTCCACCGATGCCAGCGACGTCGCTATTGGTGCAGTACTCGAACAGGTGGTCAAAGGCTCGCCCCGCCCATTGGCCTTCTTCAGCAGAAAGCTGTCCAAGGCAGAATCGGGTTATTCTACCTTCGACCGAGAATTGCTGGCGGTGCACTTGGCTGTCCGTCACTTTCGCCATTTCTTAGAAGGTACCCCCTTCGTCATTCGCACAGACCACATGCCTCTGGTGCACGCCTTCACTCGACAGTCTGACGCCTGGTCCGCCCGTCAATGCCGACATCTCTCCGCCGTGGCTGAATACAATTGCACCCTCCAATACGTCCCCGGGAAAATGAATCCCGTTGCCGATGCCCTGTCAAGAAACACGTTGGCTGTCGTTCAACTGGGATTGGATTACAACGCCCTGGCTGAAGCCCAACGACAGGATCCAGAGTATCAAGCTTGTAGGACATCCTGCACGTCCC
>NC_090733.1:17506716-17514216 GCF_036898095.1 Palaemon carinicauda | reverse complement strand
TGTCAGGGGCTTGAACAGTTTCTGTCAATGCCAGACATGGCTTATTAGTGAGCGTGTGAGTCAGACTAAATTCTCACAGCAAAGAAACCTATTATAGGTGGTCATGACTGATAACTTTAACTGATCACGACGATAACCAAACCATTTCAGCACGTTTACATGTTCCATCTCAAGTGTGTCCTTGAGTTTGTGTATTGTTAATCAATCATACAGAATTTTATTCTCTTTTATTTGAAAATTCTTGTGTGCCCTGTCCTTATTATAGATATTCTGTGCTACTTCCACAAGTGTCATTCATATTTACTCTTTTTCAAGCTTTTGATTGATACTCTCTTATCTTTTGCAGCACTGGGAAAGGCTGGATGAGCTTTGGGACAAGTTATGATATGTTTTTGCCAAATAGTTTAGCATCGTAAATAAGGTTTGTATTTTGAAATGTATGCAATTAAACATAAATATGCACACACATTAAGGACACATTCTCCGTTCATAATAACCGAGTTTTTTTTTTTTTTCTTATAATGGCAACTTTAGACTCAACTGACTATGATTTATTTATGGGAGGTTGCCAGGTCATGATAATCTAACTTATACACGTATTTTTCTGTCTAATGTTTTTTAAATGAACTTTGATTCTCTTAATCACAAAGATCAAACATTTTTCCCAAAGGAACAATAGTATATTTTATGAGGAAATCAGATATTAGATACTAGATTCTATTCTGTGGTATAACGTACATAGGATGTTATACGACGACAGATGTGAAAAAGTCCAGTTATTTACTCATATTGATACTGATTTAGATTTTTTTTTTCAGTTCCTTGAGAGGTGTGTAGGAAAATAAAGGATTGAATAAAAGAAGAAAGGCAAGTCTAAGAGGAAATGAAAATCTTAAATGGGAATATGCTTAAAATTTACCGTTGTAAAACCAATTGTTTAGAATTATCAATCTTTGCAACAGTTCTTAATTTTATTAGGGAATAAAAATAAAAATAACCATTATTTTCTTAACCCTTTCCACCTTCAGATCTGTAAGATTTCTCTTGATATGTATCAACACAAAATAGAAATTAAATAAAAGTAGAAATATTATTGCACCTCGACTCTACTATCATAAGATGGTATTTGAGTATTATTTAGAGAATTGAAGCTTGATGTAAGGTAAGGAATGCGTTTCTATATTCAACATCACAATTCCAATTTATTTCTTATGGTATAGTTAAGAGTTCTAACGAAAAGAATGAAATATTTAGTCATCGGGTGATTAGAGTGTCATACGATATCAGCAATCATTAGTCTAGGGATACACCTTGCAGTTACTACACCCAATATGTGTGACCTAACAGGAAAAAGTAGGAGATGGGACCGACCCATCCATATGTATCGGAAATCTTATTCTGTAACAAAGTGAAAATTTATATGTATATATAATTTTATATATATATATATATATATATATATATATATATATATATATATATATATATATATATATATATAAATTATATATATATGTATATATATATATATATATATATATATATATATATATATATATACATATATATACGGTATATATAAATATATATACTGTATATATATAAATATATATATATATATATATATATATATATATATATATATATATATATATATATATATATAAACATATATATATGTATATATATATATATATATATATATATATATATATATATACATATATATATATATATATATATATATATATATATATATACATATATATATATATATATATATATATATATATATATATATACATATATATATATGTATATATATATATATATATATATATATATATATATATATATATACATATATATATATACATATATACATATATATATATATATATATATATATATATATATATATATATATATATATATATATATATATGTATGTATATACGGCATATGTAAATATATATATATATATATATATATATATATATATATATATATATATATATATATATATATATATATATCCTGAATGGCAAAATGATAAAATTGAGGTAAAAAAGACTTTGGTACAATTATTGCCGAATGGAACTGCTTGTATTGCCAAAGGCCTGGTCTCTGCTGAGTGCCCCTTTTGTTGAGTTTGTGGTTAACCAGAGTTGATGTCTCAGTCTGATTGATGTGGTTGCCTGATTTTAATGTCCTTGTCTGGTGATCCCCAGACTGGGGTTCGAGTCCCGCTCAAGCTCGCGAGATTCTTTGTACACTGTTGACTTGCCACCCTTGTGAGCTGAAGATGGTTGATTTTGAGAAGCTATAGTTTTATCTGCTGAGTTATCAGCTGCCATAGCCTAGCCCTCCATAGTCCTAATTTGGTGGAAAGTGAGATTGGGTATTGATCAAGTTGGAAGTAACGTGAGGTTTCGGGAACTATCAATATCTGTCGTCCTAGTCACATACAGCATTCAAGTACTTACACCACACTTTTACCGTTTGTCGCAAGTGATTATGGATTGATTTTTAGGATGAGGTTGCTAGACTCTCGCTGCAGTCTGCATACGGTAGAAGTGGCTTTTTTATATTTAATATACATTCTCTTTCACCCATCTATTGACGGAAAAGAATTCGTGTTAATAGCAGCACCCAAAAGGAAAAAAAGAAATTATTGTTCGTGAAATTATAAAATTAGTTGCATATATTATGAATTATAATTATTTTCTCCTGTTTTCTTCAATTTTTGCTATACATCTTTTACATTTATTTTTCTTGAGAACTTTATATGATTTTGGATACGTTCAAAATATGTTAAAAATATAAATATCTTATGATGTAGATATTTCCTAACCGTTTTCAAAGCATCCGGGTCTTTTCCAAGGGGGATTCGTATGCTAACAAAATCACTTCACTCCAAAACCTTTTTCATTTTACAAGCTTTACTTTTATAGAAGGAGTAATAATAAATGCAAAGATTCTTTAAGCTGCTGCTTTCCAACGTTACATGTGCCATAATATCTCCTCAAAAACAATATAAAAAAAGGGAACAACCTTTGCAGGCATCGTAAAGCGTTCCCTATGTTAGGTCCGATAAAAGAAAATTTGACTTTTTATTATAAAGAAGAAAGGTTTAGTAAAACAGAGGAATCAAGCATGACAAAAAAAAAAAAAAAAGTACATATTACGCTCCCTGACATATTCGACTATTGATATATCTTTCAGTAACAAAGGCATTAACGGGAAGCTAGAGAATTTCATTCATATTTCTAATATCCCACAATTCAATTATATACTTTGGCCGTTATGATATAAATTTTATACTTATATAGAATATATAAAATAGACTCACATTATCAATAAGCCCAATTTTTTAAACAATTGGCTTTTCCATTTACGTAACTAAATTTCACCTGTCGTTAATTGATCTCCCAATACGTGCATTTCCTCATAAGCATTCAATGAGTGCTAATCATCGGCTTCGATCTATCCCTTGCTTTTATAACTTTATATTCATTTACCTGTATTCGCTCGTAACAAGCTGTTCGACCAAGCAGTATGATAGACTCCACATCATATTTTGAATTAGACCAATCAACCAAACATATCTTTTACAGGTAGTACGTTGGCCAGGGCACCAGCCGTCCTTTGAGATACTACCCCAAGAGAGTTATGGGGTCCTTCGACTGGCTAGACAGCACTACATTGGATCCTTCTCTCTGGTTACGGTTTTTTCCCTTTGCCTACACATACAACGAATAGTTTGGCGTATTCTTTACATATTCTCCTCTGTCCTTATAGACATGACAACAGTGAGACTACCAAACAATTCTTCTTAACCCAATGGGTTAACTACCGCAATGTAATTGTTCAAGGACTACTTTCCTCTTGGTAAGGACAGACGAGACTCTATAGATATGGTAATTAACTCTTCCAGGAGAAGGACACTCCAAAGTCAAACCATTGTTCTCTAGTCTTGAGTAGTGTCATAGCCTCTGTATCATGATCTTTCTCTGTCTTGGGTTTGAGTTTTCTTGCTTGAGGGTACATTCGGGCACACTATTCTATCTAATTTCTCTTCCTCCTGTTTTGTTAAAGTATTTATATTTTATATACGAGATATCTATTTTAATGTTGTTACAGTTCTTAAAATAGTTTATTTTTCCTTGTTTCCTTTCTTCACTGGGCTATTTTCCCTGTTGGGGCCCCTGGGCTTATAGCATCCTGCTTCTCCAACTACGGTTGTAGTTTAGCAATTAATAATAATAATAATAATAATAATAATAATAATAATAATAATAATAATAATAATAATAGACTATATGCCCAGATTTGTGAGACCTTCTGCATCCCCCATGGCATTATTCGCATCACTTCATTTATTGCTTTACTCTTATGCGACCTTATTTCAGTCATTTTCTTCACCAGATGTACTTTCATACTATGATCCTTAAAAATCTTATTTCTGCAATTAAGCTTATTTCTTTCAGTGCATACACATATCTTCTAATTTCAGTAATTGTAAATTATATATTTTATAATCATATTCTAAAAACATCTACTGTATATGGTGTTTCCATTCAAATTTTTGGGAGTAATTTATCGGTTAAATTTCATTATGCATATTCATAGAAGTGTTTGGTACGTCCTAATGTTTGAAACAATCCTAATATTAGAAAATACTCGGATAAGACGTAGGTGATAATAATGAGTCTAACAGTTAAACTCCGACTTGAATGTTTGTTAGCGACAACGGAGTCATGGAATTACTGGAAACATCCATAATTGGAGTAAGAATTCAGTCAATGCGGGCTCAGAGTAATATTAGTCTCTGTTAAAATCTATATTTAGTGAAATTAATCATAATACATGCTTAACCTATTCAGACCATAATTTTATAAATTATCCAATATAACGGAATTATATAAGATTTATTCAATATGCTCGACGAACTTACGTTCCAAGTGGAAAAGGTTACATCCACTTTACGTATGGTAATGTGTTTACTTATCAAATGGCAAGGCAATAATAATTACCTTTTATGTCGGTGTATGGTATCCATACACTATGTAAGCCAGTTAAGACGATATTCTACATTAGGCTTATAAATGAACAAACCAGTAGATTGAAGAAATAACTATTACAATTCCCCCCCCCCCCCACTTCTCTCTTACGCAGAAACACACACCCATCCACAGAGTTCCCTTGTTTCTAGCACCCGTTTCTTCTCCCCATCTTTGCCATCTCCCTTCTTCTTTTTCTCGTGCCTACTCAAGCAATGAAACTCTGCCACAGGTTAATGTAGTGTCAATGTTCACTATACTCCAAGGCTGGAAAAATGAAAGAGAGACAAAGCTACACCTCTAACTCTCAGTGAATTCTACGGAAAGATTTTAGCTTTTCATTTAAAATTCTTGGGGAAGATTTTGTAACTTATTCTATGATTACGCCGACTTTCAATGACATTCTTTTATTATCAATGAGAGGTTATGTTGTCCAGCCTTATTCCTTGATCTTTGATTCTACTCAATGTTTTTAACATAAAAAGAGACTATTTGAATAAAACTTATGGTTAAATGGTATTTCTAATTCTACAATAAGGAAACATGTCAACTATTAACCCTTCCCTCGTTATACGATTTTATCTGATTAAATGAAAAATCTAACCGTTTTTTATGTACATTTTTTTGCGGATAACACAAGGTCAATAAAAAATTAAATGTGTAAAATGATTTCCCGTGATTATTATTATTGTTATTATTATTATTATTATTATCTGAGTTAAACCCCTAGTTGGAAGCGTAGGATAATATAAGTCCATGCACGGGTTCCAACAGGGAAAAGTGAGGAAAGAAAAAAAGAAAACCGATATGACAACGTGCCTGAGTCACGGTCCAAACCATGGCCTGGTTGAATATACACCCAGGCTAAAACTCTAACACAAGACAGTGAAAAACCATGGTTCAGAGGCTATGAAATTACTAAAGACCATAGAACAATGGTTTGTTTTTTAAGTGTCCTTTTCCTAGAAGAGCTGCTTACCAAAACTAAAGGGTCTTCTCTACCTTTACAAGGTGGAGAGTAATCATTAAACAATTACAGTGTAGCTAGGTTACAGCACAGTTAAATTAGTTAACCCTTTGAGTGAAGAATTTTTCGGTTATCTCATTGACAAGTGTATGAGGAAGGGGGGCGGGGATGTATAAAGAATAAATCCGACTACTCGGCATATGTGTAGGCTAAGAAGAAATGAACCGTAACCTGAGAAGGGTCCATATGAACAGTGATCCATAACCTTTTTACTATCACACCCCCTCTAGGAGCTGTTCGTTCCCACCATGCCCTCTATTATTCATAGACAAATTTCCCTCCAGTTTTAGAAATAAAATAAACATCCTTTTTGATACATTTACTGAGTATGAATTACATTAGTGAGATATTTGACACAACTCTGTTAATACTACGAGATCTTGGAATACATGGTTAGTTAGGTATTTGGGAAGTGCTTCATAACTACCAGATATTTGACACCATTTCTCAGTTAGCAGATCTTGAATACGTGGTCGATTTTTTTGTGATTGCACAATGTACCCTTCAACATCCAGATAGTTTCCCTACTTAGTTCGATAGCAACTAGCGTGGAAAATGCAGTTTCATATAGATACGTGGATCCAAATATTATTAGAATCCGAAGAGCCTGATGTGATATCAGAGGGTAAACAGAATTATTTAATACAGATCGTCTCCAAACCCATATCTTTGAAGTCTTCTTCAGCCGTCGAGTTAAACTTCAACTCAAGGAATTACTCCTGGGCTTCATCCGCTACCTCACCTGGGAAGTATCTGATAAATTCTACTTCCAAGGCACTTGGATGAGTGATTGTTTGATCTTTAACTGGGAATCAAGGTTACTGTCAATAACAGCAGAATCTTAGTTGCTAAAATTGACTGTACTTCTCTGCTGATTTCCACATTCCCAGAGGTCTGGCTTGGCCAATTTGGCTCTAATGATGTTATGATATATGCTGATTTTGATGTTTTTCAAAAGTGCGTTATTTTAAGATGACTTTTAAGATTTTAAGATTACTTTTACAATAAAGCTCTAATACACGATTGCAAAAATTCTTCATGAAGGTCTGTCTTCTAATTTGAATCTAGAAATATAGCATACTTCTTCTCGTTGTTCATAAATCTGCCCTAGCATATTCCCTTTTGATAGCCATAGATATTAAAGGGGGAGGGGGTGTGGGCAATATATACGGTGAATGGTATCCTAGAGTTAGTAACGACAATACTTCTGCATTATTTCATGAACATATCCCTACAATGTTGCACCACGCTCTTGTCTAGAAAATAACACATACCTGGGAAAATATATACTTGTCACTTGTAGCTCACGCCCCCATAGAAATCACTCGCGCCACTCTGGTTAAGAACCACCGATCTAGCCAGAAAAATTACCTAATAATTCTCTAGTAGTATCTTCTCAACGAGTTGCTG
>NC_090733.1:17499216-17501716 GCF_036898095.1 Palaemon carinicauda | reverse complement strand
GTCTTCTACAAACCTTTTAACATTTATTTCCGCCTTCCAGTTGGATTTGAGTATTTCAAAAACAATTTCCAATGGTCCACGAACCTTGTGCCAAATACCAACCCGAAAAAAGATACACCAGTGGAAAAGTTAGAGTGATTCCTGATAGCAAAGAAGGCAAAATGGAGGGCTTTGTCCCAGTCATGATCATGATCATAACAATGTTTTTTCAGGACAGACTTGAGGGTTTGGTGGAACCTTTCCTCCACCCCTCGACTCTCCGGGTGATAAGGTACGCTGGTAATGTGCTGAAATTTTTCCTGCAGTCGGTCTGAATTACAACATGGAGACAATACCTGGAAAAGAAATCTATGAATTTCTCAAAGACAACTTTGGAAGTAATACACCTCATAGGCATAGCTTCAAGAAAGCGAGAGGCTCTATCCATGATAGTAAATATATGTAACCTGTTTTAGTTTTGGGTAGGTGGCCTACCACATCAATTAGTAACTCAGAAAATGGATCACCTATAGCAGGTATGGGATGCAAGAGGTCTTTATGGATCCCCTGATTTGGTTTACCCATAACCTGACAAGTCTCACACTCTGATAAACTGCTTCACACTCAACCTAATTCCAAGCCACCAAAAATACCTAGCCAGGTATGAAAAAAAATAGTATGAGCTAAATCCAAAACAGAATTTCTGAATTGAGAAGGTACCACAATCTGTTCCATCCAACCAGTTTTATTCAAATTATCAGATGCGGGACAACTAAACCTATATAATAAGCCCTTTACAACTCCAAACCTAGGTTTAGTCAGATCCTCATCATTGCCCAAATCAAAATTAAATTCATCTTTTTGAGCTTAATAAAAGCAGCTCTGTCCGAATCAAGTTTCATATTAATTTCATCATTACAACTACTCTCTACTGGCCCAGGCCTTAAAACATCTAACTCTACACTACTTAACATTAAGTCATCATCGCTCTCCACATCCTGTAATTGCTGCGGAACCGAGTCATTACAGCCAACTGACTAGCATTTACTGAGGATATAGGGAACAGCTTCCGTCCTTCACTATCCAGCATATCATTTCCCAGGATACCATCAATACCTGGGATAGGTAGACTATCCACCACAGCCAACTCAGTGATGCGATTATATCTTGGAAAAGACATGCGTACATTAACCAGAGTGGACACAACTGAATCCAGAAAACCTCCTAACAATACAAAATTTCCAGTATATTTTTCAAAACCATTTAGAGCCCTCTTCATGATTAACGACCTGGCAGAACCTGTGTCCCTAAAAACTTCACCTGGACAACACGAGAGTCAAAAATAAGCTTTCCAGGCCATACATATTTGTCGTACTTGAGTCATGATTGGGGATTAGGAACATTAGGCTTACTACTAGTTAATAAACCACTCCTATCTACTACAGGTCTGTCTACAGGACTAATGCTACTAACCTCTGACTTATCATTAACCAAGGCTACAGGACTTTGATTATTGCGCTGTACGTACATCTCCTTTGAGCATTACACTAGCTTCTATTTCCATTATAACTGTTATTTCCCCCACCTGGGAAGTCTCTCTTAGCAAAAACTTTAGAGGAGGAGGACCTCCTTGTACTCTACCCACATCCCTATCACCTGAAAAAGAATTAGAATTAATATTACCATTCTTAGGGATATTGGAAGTCGACGGGGAGGTTTCCCCTCTCCTACCACTATTAGGGGAGCAAGATGTTTGCTTATTTAAAGTCTTATACATAAAACTACAGCTACCTGACCGGTGAGTCAATACAAATTCATCCAGTAACTGAGCGGAACTATTCAATTTCACACTTTTTACCTCCTCCAGGTGAACTCTTAACTCCCTACTACAGGCCTTCTTAAAATCCTCAAGGAGCAACAGTTCACGTAACGCAGCGAAAGTGACTATCTGGTGACTTTTCAGCCAGTCGTCGAACTGTTCCTCCTTGACGCGCGCAAACTCCACGAAAGACTGCGCAGGGTGTTCCATATAGTTGCGAAACCGGAGGCAGTAGGCCTCAGGGACCAAGTATTAGGACTTTAAAATTAAGGCTTTTACCTTCTAGTAATCCCGAGCTACTACGTCCTCCAAGGCATTAAACACCCGCATTGCCTTGCCCACTAACCTACAGTGTATAATTAGAGTCCACATTTCTGTGGGCCAAGACAATCAGGAGGCCACACGCTCAAATGCTTTGAAGAACTCAGAGACTTTCTTTTCGTCGAACACTGGCACCAATTTTAGTGCAGCACCTATATTAAACCGATCTTGGAAGGTATTTTAAGGGGAACTTATCAAATTGGCCCCCTGCAACCTAGCCATTTCTACATTTTATTTCCCCATATCAAACTCATGACACCTTGCCCGCTCGTTCTCCTCAAACTCCATTCTGGGCAACTCTATGCACTTGCAAATAATGTTGTATTCCTTCTCCTCCTTGGAGTCACCCAACACATTAACAGTGGTCTGAGATTTGAAGGG
>NC_090733.1:17474216-17489216 GCF_036898095.1 Palaemon carinicauda | reverse complement strand
CATGCTCAAAAATCAAAGGAAAACACTGAAATCAATAACTAAACATTTAAACCTCATTACCTTCGAAATTTTGAACAAAGGCCAATTATTAATGATTGTGATCCAGTAGGTGCTATTTGAAACGATACATTATTAGCCCCTACATGTAATACGTATGCCACAGTGTGTAATTATGTGGAGAGAGAGAGAGAGAGAGAGAGAGAGAGAGAGAGAGAGAGAGAGAGAGAGAGAGAGAGAGAGAGAGAGAGAGAGGAAAATGAGAGAGAGAGAGAGAGAGAGAGAGAGAGAGAGAGAGAGAGAGAGAGAGAGAGAGAGAGAGAGAGAGAGAGAGAGAGGAAAATGCAAACGAGGGATATTTCCGTGTTATGAATATTAATATGAATAGTCAGTTCCAATATTAGTCAAGAAAATTTTATATAGAAATAGGATAGGAAAATTCAAATAAAAAGTTATGATAAAATCTTTTGATGAATTAGTTTCGAAATAATATTATATCACATTTCTTAAAAGAATAAAAAAAAGTTCTGTCTCTTCATCGAATTTCTTTGAGTAATATTGGTAATTTCCCTCGTCCTCACATTCTAACCATCCTAACGGTATCTCGGTTGTTTAACGTTGGCCACCTTTCAAGGCAAGAGGGGCATGATCTCCCCAAGTCGGGTCTGGCCAGGTGACATCGGTTTTGTTGCTGGGCGTACACACACACACACACACACATATATATATATATATATATATATATATATATATATATATATATATATATATATATATATATATATATATATATATATATATATATATATATATATAAAGTGTAACTGCGTGCACATACTTTGGTAATGTTACCGGTGGGGAATTGTTGCGTTTATAGGTCTGCCATCTCTTAGCAAAATATCAACGTTGCTTACATAAGCTAACACACACCACTTCCTACAGTGTTGTTGAAGGTAATTGAAATAAATATGAACAACACTGAATCTTCGATTATTACCATTAACTTGGGCCACTCTCGCGTAAACCGGAATTATATTATCATAACTTGACGTTAATGACGCTCTTAAGTAGTACTTTCGTAAGTAGCTCTCTCCGTTGAAAATTCCCATTGCATTATTTTATGGAACATTGTCGACCAGGGGAACTGCATGGTAATGCTCGTATAGACCTGAGTTTCTATCTGTAAAATCTAAAATACACGACGATTCTCTCCCCGCCAATCCCCGAACAATGGTTTCAGATAAGAAAAAAAAAAAAGAGAAGAATGATATACATACGTGTTCGCGAAAATGCAAACACAAACATAAGCATATAATACTAAAAACAAGAGAGAGAGAGAGAGAGAGAGAGAGAGAGAGAGAGAGAGAGAGAGAGAGAGAGAGGATGATTTTTAGCAAGAACTGAGCTTTGGTATTTGCATCACAAAACAATCATTGCCGATGAACTCGACTCTAATAATGAACTTACGACAGATTTTGTTTTATCTTGTTAATTTTTTTAAGCCGATGTGTAATATTATTTCAAAGCCGAGGTGTAATAAAGGTTACGTCATCTGGTTTGCAACTGGGTGTGTTTAAGAGTGTTGGGAGGGAGTACACGTCGTAATAAGAGAGAGAGAGAGAGAGAGAGAGAGAGGAGAGAGAGAGAGAGAGAGAGAGAGAGAGAGAGAGCCTTTTAGGCTGTTATCATCTAACTGCTAAATAAACTGACCAAAAAATTACTGTTATTAGTCCACTCCAGGACAAAGGCCTCAGATATGTCCCTCCACTCCCGTGTTTATGGTATTTTTGTCAATTTATAGCAGCAAATTTTCTTAAGTCATCAATCCATCAATGTCTAGGGACCTTATTATTCCTTAAGCCCATCTATTATATGTCATTCTCATTATATATCCTGCTCATGTCCATTTCTTTTTCTTACATGTTGTTAGAATATCGTCACTTTAGTTTTCTCTTGTATCCTTGTTTCTCTTTTTCGGTCTCTTAGCGTTATTCTCATCAGCATTCTTTCCATGACTCTTTGAGCTGTAACAAACTTATGTTTCAAGGATTTCTTTTTAGTGAAGCTCATAGTTTCTGATGCAGAAGTTACAGTGACATTTTACTTCTCATAATTTGATTTTGTTTCCCGAAAGCTCTCCATCCCACACTTTTTCTTCTTTTAATTTCGATCTCATGTCGGTCTGGCCGACGTATATACACACACACATATATATATATATATATATATATATATATATATATATATATATATATATATATATATATATATATATATATATATAAAACGGATTTTGAGCGAAGCGAAAAATCTATTTTTGGGTGAGATGGCCATGTCGTCCTGATGGAAGTTACTTAAAGTAGCTTCCTAAGGGATATATGTACTACAGTGATATTCCCAGAGAATTTTACCTTTAGGTATCCAGAATTCTAACTCCTGGCGCGAATATCCTTAAAATTTCTCCAAAGGATATTACATGATATCAGCGGACGCATTCTTGACACGCCTCCATAGCAATCTGCTCCCCAAACAGCGTTTTGGCTTCGAGGAGGATGTGGCAAAAGGGAGCCGTCCAAAGGCTCTTCCCGTTCTCGTAATACTATTGGGAATACAACAGCGCCATTCCCACGACGGCGGACATTCCTTGTAGCATTGAGCATGTTGTTACAGATACAGTACCACGGGAGGGATACTGTGAAGATCTTTTCTCTTAGAAGAGATGGGTGGGTCCATCAGGATGACATGGCCATCTCACCCAAAAATAGATTTTTCGCTTCACTCAAAATCCGTTTTATGGGCTCAAGCCATGTCGTCGTGATGGAAGCATACCAGAGCATTAGTGTATCTGTGGATTTTTAATCAGTGCCTTAACCTTATAGCATCCTTTTCTATGGTCATGGGGACCACATGAGACAAGGGACGTTACCGTTATCCGTCACCATCACTAATCATAACCAATGTTAGTGCATCCTGCCACCTACAAGGAAGAGTCATTCTAGACAGTAGAAAAGGGATCTTGAGGTTAACATACATGGTATGACCAAACATAAGTACACACTGAATATACAAATAGTCTCATAGTTGTATATTTGCTAAAATAACATCAGTGTCTCTTATATCTATTATTTGATGCATACAAATATATGAGGGATACTTACTTTGGTAAGTTGAAGAACTCTGGCATGTATACATACAATTGTTTGGCGAAGGTGGACGCACTACATTCTAATAGACATTTATTACTAATAAATGACTATAAGATGTTCAGTTAAACGAATGTAGTATGACAATGGGATTATACCTGTAACAAGTACAGAGACTATATTTCCTTCCTGAAGGAAGAAATGATGAGTGCCACTCTCAGACTGAAGAAAATTATAAAACAAATTCTCTTCATAATTCCTGTACTGGTTACTTTTATCTACACTGTGTACTTCGTACACCGGCACTAATACTATCTGTATAATTCCACACCTGGGATTTTGAACAGAGCCATTGTTATCATGGTAACACCTAATTAAAAGAAGTCACACCTAAGAAGGGTGACCTCTTCTCCCTTTAATTGACAGTCCCAATCAATTAGCTGTTCATCGTAGAATTAGACGGCAGGTTAAATATTCTACCTGGCGTCACCACATATTGCTTCAGAGCATGGATTTGTCTAGCATAGTGTATGTAGAACACTCTGGATGATTCTCATCCGTTACATGTGCGAGGATATGTGAGGTCCCAAACCAAAAACCGTTTACTACAGTAATTAGGGGGCAGGTTTAAATACACTACCTGGCGCCACTACGAAGTGTTTCAGTTCATGCACTTGTTTTGCATAGTGTTTGTAAAACACTTGGGATGATATCCATCCAGTGTATGAACGAAGGTGCTCAAAGTCCATATACTAAAAGAAGTTCAGTGATGAAGCAATCTTTCTCGGATCATGACCTGTGGGAGTACTGTCTGGATCCGCTCTAAGAATAAAGTAGGTGAGCTTCGCCCTTAGTTGTTTTATGGATAAATTTGATCCAGAAGTTTCTCCTTTAAAGAGCTTTCCTCCCCTGAAGTCTGAAGTTCTACGAAAATAGACCTTTAGATACTCTACAGGACATAGAAAGATATCTTCCTTCAGAGGGCAGATTCTCCAGGGACCCCACCTCTTAGTGGGTAGCTTGTTTTTAGCGAGAAAGGATGGATCAGGAAATAGATTCAGTTCTCCCACTTCCGTGAACTGAATGTGACCCTCATCTCTGGATAGGGCCACTATTTCACTAACTCTAGCCCCGGAGGCGATAGCAAACAGAAAAATAACCTTTTGGGTTAGATCCTTAAGAGAACAATCTTCATTGTTCACAGATGAGGCATAATGTAAGACCTTGTCCAAAAACCAAGAGATGGGCTTTGGTGGTACCGCGGGCTTTAGCCTAGCACATGCCTTTGGAATCTTATCAAAGATTTCATTCGCCAGATCCACTTGAAAGGCATATAGGAGAGGCCTAGTCAAGGCTGACTTGCACGTATTTATCGTATTAGCCGCCAGAAATTGGCCATGAAGGTGGACAAAGAAGGACAGACAGAAGTTTATTGAAATATCTTTCGGTCCTTTTGCTTCGACAAACGTATCCCACTTTTTCCAGGAAGACTCATATTGTCTTCTAGTTGACTTGGCCTTGTATTCTTCTAAGAATTCTATATTGCCTTTTGAGATCCCAAACCTTTTTCTAACTGCTAGAGCGAGAAAATCATGAAATGAAGGGTTTGGGTTTTCTGTGATAAAACAAAGGCAGTTAATTTCTGAATCTTCGGAAATATACCTAGGGTCAGAGCTAGGACCAGCCTCATTTATTCTATCAGCCCCACTAGAGGATCCTCGTATGGGGCTATATAGCGAGGTAGTTTCTTTAAGACGCTCGTGATGAAGAGGTCGAATTGCAGTTCCGGGACTTGTTCCCAACTGGGAGTGAATATGTCTGCGCCCATGGACCATTCCAACTCTATCGGTTTGTATCGAAATAGAGTATCCACCGTTACATCGTGGATCAGTTGTAAATGAACTGCTGGTAGGTGCCGTCCCTTTAAGAGAGGGATGGGTAACTTCACCAAGACTGAATGAGACGTTCGAATGTGACGTCTTATTATCGCTTCGGTGTCCCAGATCAGTCATAGGGAGCCTGATCTGTGTGGAGGGGGCTTCCCCCCACCCCCCATGAAAGGACCAGCAGAGTATTGGGACTTTCGTGCTCTAATTTCTGTTAGAGAAGCGATTAAAGAGGGACCGATCTCAGTCTTTTTTTTATCTCTTAAAGCGTTTGATGCGTGTTTTCTCCAAGCTCTTAACGCATCTTTCCAGTATGCCCTTAGCACCAGGTCTGTCACTATAGCGAACTGGGGAAAGTTTAGCGCTTTTTCCTGTTGGCGTTTTGGTATTCTGACTGAATACCTGAGTCTCTTGACAGACCTCACGAGCTCCTTTTATATTTCCAAAGGAGAGGAGAGTTGATGTGACTGAGGGCTTCGATGGTTTTTTAAACATCGAAACCCCTGAGCTGGAGAAAGTCGAGACTTCTAGAAGCCTATCTTGCATCCGTGATGTCCCAGGAACCGGGTCATCTCTTTGAATGCACATTGGCCGGACACTTCGGGTGCTGCCCACTCCAGCCTCTTGATCAGGTATATTAATACCTGAACTATTTCTAGGCTTGACTTTGACGTGACTAAGTTCGTCAATCCTTTGAAGATACTTAGGACTGTGAGTCCGATACGTATCTTTCCTATGATGGATATTACTCTCTGTAACATAAATTCTAGATAGGAGGAAGCGGGGTGGTTGACTGGAAGGTTCCAAAGGACACCTTTCAGGTCTGACAAGACTACGAACACCGCTAATTGGAACAAGGTCCATATGTTCAGAAGGATTAACATTCAGAACTTGGTGTTTTTTATGAACTTGTTGAGTGGCGACAAGTTCAGAATGACTCATGGATATCTTGAGTCCTTCTCGTGAACACAAAGCAGCCTTCCCTGGAACTCGATAAGCTATAGTTTTCTTACCACCTGTATGCTCTATAGCTCTCAGGTATACTTCTCCAGGAGGGTTTTGAACCGTAGGAGAAGGTAAGGAAATGATGGTAGGGACATTTCTGTTTCCCATCAATGGCTCATCTTGAATAGGCTTTGGACCGAAGGATCAAAGGTCCTGCGATTCTGAGGGAAAGTTCCTCCTAGCCGAAGCGTCTTTATGCTTCGAGTAGTCAGTAGGCTTAGACTTTTGACCATCTGCCTGTAGCACCGTGGTCACTGGAATAGTGGGATGTTGTTAAGCAGCCCGGATATTTCCAGCATTTTTGATCTTCTTTTTAGGTTGGGGACCCACAACTACAGAAGATTTTCTCTTTGAAGGAATGCCCCATTTTTGAAGAAGACTTATGTTCTCCATGGTGGCGTTCTTAATTACTTTCTTAACCCTGGATAGGTACGGTCCTCGGACACCCCTTTAAGGGTATACTCGGACGCGAACGACCCCGACGCCAAAAAAAATTCTTGAAAAATCAGTTTTTGCAGTAACCTCCTTTTTTCTTTTGCCAAAAAAAACTTCAATGAATGCTTAAAACAACTGTATAGATAAATACTACTCATCTGCAGAAAAACTATTTATTATAAATATTTTAAAAAATTAAGTAGAAAAAAAAAAAGACCTGACATAAAAATTCATAAAAAAAAAGTTTATACATATATACACAAATCCTTTTAGGAATTGATTCTTGAATGTTTAGGACACATCTTGATGTATTTTGGATGAAGTCAGACCCATGGAGGTGAAGATCTGAAATGAGAAAAAAAGGGTAACTTTTTTTGGCCAAAAAAATTTGTCCAAATTTCATGAATTTTTTTGGGTACCCAAATGAAATAGGAAGTGGCTAATTTTTTTAGGGAATAAACATATGTTATCCTAAAATAGAAATATGTAAAAAAATCTTCATTATTTTGTAAATTACATTTATATCAGGGGCCATATCTAAAGATAATTTTTTGAGTACTTAGAAATTCCGTAAAAAAATACATATATTTAATATATAATATGATATTTATGCAGGTAAAAATATACCACAATATCACAAATTCTATAGGGAACAAGAATATATATAGATAGGGCAGCTTACGCTTCGGATATGTCCACAAAATGGCCGCCAACCACACTGACTCAGACTCCCTAATCTGCCACTTGAAATGTAGGAAGGGTATGTCAATTTCAAGGTGTTATTTACTAATCTAATTATTATTGGATATGCATAAAAATTGTATGGTGGGTTGCTGGATAATTGTCGATTATTTTACGACTATAAAATTAAAATTCTGACCCAAAAAAAAATTTTTGAAGGGAAATAAAATCGAAAAAAAAAATGTAAAACAATATTTTAGCTAAAAAAATTTGATGATATTCAATCAAAAAAAAAGTAAACGAAATTTTCCGACAAATAAACATCTAGAGGAATCATTACTCTGTGATAGTTCCTTAGTACGTAGTAATTTTGAAAGAATTGGGAAAAAACGAAAAAATGGCAATCACCGGAAAATCGAACACATACCTATATATACGCCATATCTGGCTAAAAAAAAGATAGGCATGGGTAGCCAGATCATCTAGAAACACTTTCCAACACTATAAAAATATAAGTTTTGCGACACTACTTGCCAATTCCTTACGGTAACATGACTAAGCAAAAAAATGCAAAACAAATAAAAAGGGGCACTCGAGGAAAAATGGCTAACATTCTAATATACGGCATTTCAGAAAAAAAAAATTCAGCCACGTGCTAGGCAAACCATCAAGGCACATTTTCCGACAAATAAACATCTAAATGAATAATTACTCTGTGATAGTTCCTTAGTACGTAGTAATTTTGAAAGAAATGGGAAAAAACGAAAAAATGGCAATCACAGGAAAATCGAACACATACCTATATATACGCCATATCTGGCTAAAAAAAGAAGATAGGCATGGGTAGCCAGATCATCTAGAAACACTTTCCAACACTATAAAATTATAAGTTTTGCGACACTACTTGCCAATTCCTTACGGTAACATGACTAAGCAAAAAAATGCAAAACAAATAAAAAGGAGCACTCGTGGAAAAATGGCCATTCTAATATACGGCATTTCAGAAAAAAAAAATTTCAGCCACGTGCTAGGCAAACCATCAAGGCATATTTTCCGACAAATAAACATATAAATGAAATATTACTCTGTGATAGTTCCTTAGTACGTAGTAATTTTGAAAGAAATGAGAAAAAACGAAAAAATGGCAATCACAGGAAAATCGAACACATACTTATATATAAGCCATATCTGGCTAAAAAAAAAATAGGCATGGGTAGCCAGATCATCTAGAAACACTTTCCAACACTATAAAAATATAAGTTTTGCGACACTACTTGCCAATTCCTTACGGTAACATGACTAAGCAAAAAAATGCAAAACAAATAATAAGGGGCACTCGCGGAAAAATGCCCAACATTCTAATATACGGCATCTCAGATAAAAAAAAAGACATGCACGTGTTAGCCCAACCATCAAGGCACACTTTCTAACACATAAACATGAAAAAAAAATCAATAATATACGGCAATTCCTTACTACGTAGTAAATTTTTACAAATATTGAAAAAAAACAGAAATTGGCAACCGCAGTTAAATACCCAATATACCAATAACTACGTCGTATCTGACAAAAACAAAATCACGCATGGGTACCCAGATCATCTAGACACACTTTCCAACACTAAAAAAGCAAAAGTTTTACGACACTATTTCGCAATATCTTACGGAAAAATGACTTGGCAAAAAAATGAAAAAAAATGAAAAAGTAACACTCGCGGTAAAATGCCCGACATTCTAATATACGACATCTCAGATAAAAAAAAAAGACATGCACGTGTTAGCCCAACCATCAAGGCACACTTTCTAACACATAAACATGAAAAAAAAATGAATAATATACGGCAATTCCTTACTACGTAGTAATTTTTACAAATATTGAAAAAAAACAGAAATTGGTAACCGCAGTTAAATACCCAATATACCAATAACTACGTCGTATCTGACAAAAACAAAGTCATGCATGGGTAGCCAGATCATCTAGACACACTTTCCAACACTAAACAAGCAAAAGTTTTACGACACTATTTGGCAATATCTTACGGAAAAATGACTTGGCAAAAAAATGAAAAAAAATGAAAAAGGGGCACTCGCGGTAAAATGGTCCTCGTGGTGATGAACGACATTTTAACTAAAAAAAAAAACATGCACATGGTAGCCAAACAATCCACCAAGACTTTCCACAACTGATAACCTATACAAGTTGCACCATTCTACGACAATTTCATAATACGTAATAACTTTGATAATTATGCAAACTACCCTAGAAGGGTAAACTCGGACGCGAACGACCCCGACGCGTCTCAGAAATCGGGGAAGGAGTACAGCTACAGCAATGCACATCTGGACACTACTAGAGCGTGTAGGGGAGACACCTCCTGCAGGTCGATCACCCACAAATTCAGTCACGGGGGTGAGTCACGTGAGAAAAACCTGTTTTTTTTTGACGCTCGGGGTCGCAAACGACCCACCGTACCTATCCAGGGTTAATGACCTCGTGTGGGTAGAGGTCTTTACCCCAGATGTTGGAAGATATTAGCTTCCTTGTTTCGTGTTTTACTGTTGCGTCAGCGAACACAAACTCTCTACATGCTCTCCTGGCCTTCATAAAGGCGTAAAGATCCTTCACCAAGATAGCCATATGCATTATGGCTATGACCATGAGCATGTCCGGGGTACTTTCGTAGGTTGAACACAACTCTATTTAGTTTTGTAGAGAAAGGGATGTCGCAAGTCTCTCCTTTGACTCATGTTCATTACACAAGAGCAACTCAGACAATTTAGGGAGACATACCTTGAATTGTCGACTTGCGATGTCCTTGTCTAATTTTCCTACTGAAAATGTCAAATGGACTTCCTTCCAATCCTTTTCCTGTCCGGGAAAAGCTGGTGACAAAGGCTTGCACTCATCGAGTGTGGGACAATGCTTACCCGCCTCTACCGCTTAGGCAACAGAAGTAAATGCCTTCCCCATAAAGGGGAATGAGAGTGAAGTAGGAGCAAGAAAGGAAGGGTGTCTGTTATTCAGTGAGAATACCTTCGACTCTGAATAACCCGCCTTTCTCAGACTACCTGAAAGGATAGTCTGTGCCTTATCATGGTCGAGAATCAAGACCATGAATTTTGTCCAAAGGAACAGCATCTATTTTCTCTGAGATGTAGAGATTGCCATATGAAATCAGCATCTGCTCCGCAAACCTCCAGGGATTGGTTATGGAGCATGTTGGTAGGTCTTGATTCAAGGGTCATTTGACTGATCCCTGGGAAGCGACAGGAGAAGCTTTACTAGGCTCTATATTGCATTTTACTTCCTGCTTTTCGGTTTGTTTACGAAAGCTCTCGATTTGATTCTTCAGCTGGATACATAATTGTACCACATTATCCAATAGAGGGGTAGAAGATGAAGAAGTCGACATCGATGGCTCTATAGCCGGCCTAGGCGGAGGAAATTCCGACACAACATTTTCCTCTCCTACCCTGGGGCACTTCTTGCCCTTAATCCCAAAGGTTTTCTGGCCGTCAGGGGATGTACCTGGCTCCTGAGGCACTACTGTTTCCTCACTTGCTTCCGGAAATAGTAGCTTACGCATCCTATAATTAGGTAGGATTGGTCCTGGAGAGATCTTTTGAAAGCCTCTCACTCAGTTGCGTAATTTATATTGAGCTGTATCCCTAATCTCCGTAGACTTCGGATTTTCAAAACCTTCGGATATTAATGTCCGACATATGTTGCAAACCTGTGGGTTCCAATAATGTAGGGATCCGGAAATAATATTGCAGGGGGCATGAAACCTGCAAGTATTATGACCGTAAAAATACTTACTCTTGGCCTTGCAGAGGACTGCAGCACAAGGTATCTGGTGTTCCTCCTGTAAAGAAAGGAAAACCAAATGAGTATACAATGGATTATCTCCTTGACAATCAACATGCAAATGTCCTTTACAATAGAGTACCTTAGGATAGTAAGCTATAAAGGGATAGTAGGAGATACATACTTGTGTACCCCTGTGAGCAAATGCTGTTGCCTCCCCTCAGTATTAACTACATGGAGATTTCTCTATAGAGTAACTCCAAGTAAAAGGACTCTTACACCTAGGGGTAGAGAAGTATCAAATCACTGTCCCAAAATAATGTTAATACTGTGAGGTCAGGATGACTGATTCTCGATCAGAATATTGAAGAAAACTTATTCATTCAATATATGAACGGTACCAGCAGAATGCTCGTACAAGGGTACCCAAGGTATGTCAGAAAATACTACTGTATCATGGTACTGTAGTTTTCTAATTGCAGTAAGTCTATATTGCAATTTACTGGCTACTGTACATCATGTATTGTAGTCTGGTTATTATGCTGCCTTCATAGTAGCATATGACAGTATGGTGCAACTAGCATGAAGCCAGCTGGACTAGGAAAACAAATACATATATTTTTATATCCCACTCAGCCTATTTGCTGTAGTCTTCCTACTATATTGAAATATAGAGTTTCCTGATCAGGGAGACTCAAGGAAAAAGCTGCACCCTTTAAGGGTTAGAAGTGTATTACTCCTGCCTTGAAGTGTTTAATATTGTAGGGTAATCCTAATACTGATTTTTAATCAGGATATTGAAGAAATCATATTCATTCAATAGGATTGGGGTCAGCAAATGCCTGTGTTGAATATCCAAAATATATTGGAAATAACTACTTGTATAAACTATATAGTAGTTTTCTATCTGCAGTGTATTCTATAATGCAGATATACTGGCTACCTGTATAAAATATACAGTAGTTCAGCCGGTATGTAACCGGCATAGCTAGGTCTTGCCGGCATACCTGGTATGCTAGCTAGAGAGAGAGAGATAGCAAGGAAAAAAGGCTACTCCTTACTGTGAATGTATGCAGTAATTAAGGATGTAAAAGTCTAATTTGACTGCCTTTTTCCAGAGAGAAGGTTCTAATAGAAGGGGAGAATGTACCATTCAGGCTTCCATGCAGCTACAGTACTATTGCCGACAAGGTACCGCCAATACACTGCCGGCCGGCAAGTCCAGCAGTACCAGTACAGTCGGCGTGCTGCCAACTGAGTCAGCACTATCTGTGCCGGCCTGGCCGGCAGTACCCCGGCAACAGGACCTGTAGCAGCAGTCCAAGGGAGGACTAAAGAACCTTGGGAACAGAAGGGACTTCCCTCTCACAGCCATCATGGTCGCCGGCAGCCATCTTGGCTGCCAGCTGCGCCGGCAGCTGCCGACTGGGCCGGCAGCTGCCGACTAGGCTGGCAGTTGCCAGCTAGGCCGGCAATTGCCGACAGATGATGTGGTTGGTGGCAGTATGCTCTGCCATCAGCCAAAGACATGGCTCGAGAGGGAGTCTGGCTGGCTCCGGCAACCTACCAGCAAAGGAAGGTTGCAAGATGCCAGCCTAAAGAAAGACAATGGCTAGGCCATCAAAAGAGGACAGTGGGGTAAGGAACAGGGTCCTGTAACGAGTGTGAAAGGAACTGGCAAAAATTGTCAATCTTACCACCTGTAAAAGAAATTCTGTTTCGGTATCGGCAGAATCCCAGAAAACAGGAGAGACTCAGTTCTCCAACCCAGAGATTGCCGACATAGTTAAGGGGATGGCGGCACTGCCGCCTCCTATTAACAAAGAAGAAACAGAGTTCCAGTGCCACGTATCCTAGGCTAAAGAAAATTACTCTTCAGCCCAGAGTACTGTGGCATAGGACTAGTCTTTTAGTCGCATGGAGAAGATGGTATCCTACCATAACTTCAAGTGCGGTTAATGAGGGCTAACCTCCATTACCAGCCACCTGGCCGGCAGGGGAATGATGGTATCCTACAACCCATTCGCCCTGCCGGCAGGTCGCCGACATAAGACTAAATACTCTGAAATTCTGACTAAATCCATGAACCCGATGGTATACCACAACCAACGGTTAAGGGAAGAGGCAGGACAAACCCTAAGTTAGCCATGTCTGAATAAAATTCAAGGCACGGCTATTGGGGTTGTAGCCTGAGGCTACACTCAGAGGGAAAGATATTACACTTAAGTGTCTGCAGAAACATGTAATGTTCCATAACATTATAGTAGGTATCAGTCTCCACTGAATGAACAAAAAACACGAGGGTAACCGGGAAAAGTCTGAACGTATAGTAAAACATCTAGGTAAGGTTACCTAGGCTATACGAGATCTCGGTTACCTAAATCACCGAAACTCTAACTATACGATCGACAGAGAAAGGGAAACAAAAATTATGCACATTATCAAAACTTCACAGGAGTAATTGCCTAAATAGCTAAATAATTAAAATAATTAAATAAAGCTATTAAAAACTGTAAGTCGTTCTGCTATCTAAATAACACATGCCTAACGAATGACGGCACCATGGCGCCTCCAGTAACTGGCCTAGCTCTTAAACACAATAAAATACTCTAATTTCATTGTGAAACAAGAGCTAAAATATACTCATAGTAAAGACCCGATACTCAACTTTCCAGAGGCGGAAGATGATGGAGAAAGCATAACAATAATCCTGTAAAACGATCAAAAAGTTAGATCACCAGGAAATATCACCGAGAGAGATCGCTACAAAAGAAGGAATGTCCGCCGTCGTGGGAATGGCGGGGAGAGCCTTTAGACGGCTCCCTTTTGCCACATCCTCCTCGAAGCTAAAACACTGTTTGGGGTGCAGATTGCTATGGAGGCATGTCAAGAATGCGTCCGCTGATATTATGCGATATCCTTTGGAGAAATTTTAAAGATATTCGCGCCAGGAGTTAGAATTCTGGATACCTAAAGGTAAAATTCTCTGGGAATATCACCGTAGTACATATATATCCCTTAGGAAGATACTTAAAGGAACTTCCATCAGGACGACATGGCTCGAGCCCAAAAATATATGTATATATATATATATATATATATATATATATATATATATATATGTATATATATATATATATATATATATATATATATATATATATATATATATATATATATATATATATATATATATATATATATATATATATATATATATATATATATATATATATTTATATATATATATATATACATTGTTACGATCATTCAACTCTTCATACTCTTTCCTGCATTTTCACTGATGCAAGTACAAAGCGGAGCTCCAAACGGCCATAGACAATAAACAATAAGACATTTAATGATGACTTAACTTAGCTTATTTTCATAATAGAGCTCTTTTCCAAATTTAAATATCATCAAATTTAAGTATGATTTACGAGTAAATATATAATAATACAGAATAGGGTAAACACTACGAAATTTTTTCATTTTACTTAAAATTAATTGAAGATCTATATAAAGATAAGGTTTACGATGATAACAAGAATAATGAAACTAAAGCAATAACGAATGTAAATTAACGAAACTCCAGGAACATTTACATTGTAGAGCATTACTACAAATGAGCAAAAAAAGCGGGTAAGTAACAAATAAATCGATTATGAATACACCGTACATAATACAGGAAATAATGTCAATATTTAACACAATGAAATGCAGAAAATACATACATACCCAGCAAGCGTCAACAGAACCTTAAATGCAATATAGCAATACTTACAAATTAGCAGGTACAAATAATGTAACACTTTTATATATAATCTACGGTTATTAACTCTATGACAAATCCAAGAAATCTCAATCCCTGGTGGCGCTCCAATGGACAAAGTAAACAATCCAAGGACTGAGGAATTCAAACACCCAAACAATACGCAAGGCCAACACAGACAAACACGGGAAAAATATGAACTATCAAACATTTACAATCCACACCACAAAAATACTCTATTTGCATGAATTCAATACTCCTAACAATATATATA
>NC_090733.1:17444216-17466716 GCF_036898095.1 Palaemon carinicauda | reverse complement strand
AAACAGTAATGAGAAGATCGAGTTAAATATTACTGTGCTTACTGTCAATGAGTACATGAGGAATTTTTACATCTACACCAAAAAGTGCAGATTTAAAGATGGTCCACCACTTATTTTCCACGGTTGTACAACAAACGGCTTCTTTTGTGGTTTAATTGTATTCCTTATCAGTTGAAGTATAAGCTTTCTGAGCAAAAGTTCTTAGCTGGATATAGTTATTAAGAGTCAAATCTCATATGTTATCCTTACAAATATGATAGGCCTCCTGCTTTCCCAAATCATCATTGAACCAGGATTTGTTTTTCATACAATATTTTAGCACACGAGAAAGGGTACGCCCTTTAATTGTGTTGACCAAATTCTCATTCAATAAAACAAGGGCTCAACACTATTATACAATTGGGACCAATGCAAGGTAAATGAAAATCACTCAAAATGACATTCCAGTCTGCTTGAGATTTTATATAAATCTTAAATGAATATGATAAATCAGGGAAAGGATTCTCATTTCTTAATACTAATGAAATTAAGGCGTGATCAAATGTCCATGTTGGAGAACCAACCTTATTTATTATAATGCCAGGGGCGTCAGTGTATACTACGTCCAGGCAGTTACCTTATTTTTGAGTAGCTTCACTTATGATTTTCGCACAACCTGATTAAGAGGCAAAGTTTAAAGCTGTTAAGCCATGGTGATCAGTTGGACAAACAGAATCTAACTACTCCCTATGGCGAGCATTGGAATCACTAACGAAAGCAAAAGAGGCCTTTCTATCTTCTTCTTTCTTACCCATAATTGTAGGCATACAATCGACGATAGAATCATTCATGTCTTGATTTCTGTAGATCATATATAAATAAAAGTTGTTATGCCTTCCACAAGCTGTTATTACCTAAATCTCATGACATCTACATCTATAGCAGGATTTCATGTGAAGCAGGGTAATCAATCCGAATATACAATGACATTTCCCTTTCCCTAGGAATGGAATCTCCTTTAAGAATTATTGGCTTCTTAAAACCAATACTAAGGAGCTCAGATGAGTGTCTCATATGAGAAAACAAAGCTTATGAACGTGAAAAAATATCATACTATATGGACGCAACTGCAGATCACGCACATTGCAATATAGTAGACGACACTGGTGAAGCCTAGGGTGTACTGGTCCTGGACTAAATTCAATGCCTGCAGACAGGATAAGAATTAAAAACAATAAAAAGAATTCATCATACCGAAAACTAACTTACGAATAATGATAAAAAAAAAAAAATGTTACTAAATATACATAAAGTGATTGATACAACCCATAGAGTAGAGATAAAAGTTGGATAAAATTGCTCAATAAAGCGGAGCCGACATATCATGCATGGCTAACTACCCTCCTTGCAGCCAATTCAACTGAAGGGAGCACAATAAAGATGGTTTTAAAAATGAATACTTGTAAGGAAGATGAAGAAACTGATAAAGCAAAGACAACCTCTTGATAAACCCGGGCAGCCATGGTCCATCTTATTAAGCGTGGCCAACACACGATTTCAAATTAAAAAAGAGGAAGAGAAATAATATAGAATAATGTGCCTGAGTGTACTCTCAAGCAAGAGTTGTTTAACCCTGGATAGGTACGGTGGGTCGTTTGCGACCCCGAGCGTCAAAAAAAAACAGGTTTTTCTCACGTGACTCACCCCTGTGACTGAATTTGTGGGTGATCGACCTGCAGGAGGTGTCTCCCCTACACGCTCTAATAGTGTCCAGATGTGCATTGCTGTAGCTGTACTCCTTCCCCGATTTCTGAGACGCGTCGGGGTCGTTCGCGTCCGAGTTTACCCTTCTGAGGTAGTTTGCATAATTATCAAAGTTATTACGTATTATGAAATTGTCGTAGAATGGTGCAACTTGTATAGGTTATCAGTTGTGGAAAGTCTTGGTGGATTGTTTGGCTACCATGTGAATGTTTTTTTTTTTTAGTTAAAATGTCGTTCATCACCACGAGGACCATTTTACCGCGAGTGCCCCTTTTTCATTTTTTTTCATTTTTTTGCCAAGTCATTTTTCCGTAAGATATTGCCAAATAGTGTCGTAAAACTTTTGCTTGTTTAGTGTTGGAAAGTGTGTCTAGATGATCTGGCTACCCATGCATGACTTTGTTTTTGTCAGATACGATGTAGTTATTGGTATATTGGGTATTTAACTGCGGTTACCAATTTCTGTTTTTTTTCAATATTTGTAAAAATTACTACGTAGTAAGGAATTGCCGTATATTATTCATTTTTTTTTCATGTTTATGTGTTAGAAAGTGTGCCTTGATGGTTGGGCTAACACGTGCATGTCTTTTTTTTTATCTGAGATGTCGTATATTAGAATGTCGGGCATTTTACCGCGAGTGTCCCTTTTTAATTTTTTTTAATTTTTTTGCCAAGTCATTTTTCCGTAAGATATTGCGAAATAGTGTCGTAAAACTTTTGCTTTTTTAATGTTGGAAAGTGTGTCTAGATGATCTGGCTACCCATGCGTGATTTTGTTTTTGTCAGATACGACGTAGTTATTGGTATATTGGGTATTTAACTGCGGTTGCCAATTTCTGTTTTTTTTCAATATTTGTAAAAATTTACTACGTAGTAAGGAATTGCCGTATATTATTGATTTTTTTTTCATGTTTATGTGTTAGAAAGTGTGCCTTGATGGTTGGGCTAACACGTGCATGTCTTTTTTTTTATCTGAGATGCCGTATATTAGAATGTTGGGCATTTTTCCGCGAGTCCCCCTTTTTATTTGTTTTGCATTTTTTTGCTTAGTCATGTTACCGTAAGGAATTGGCAAGTAGTGTCGCAAAACTTATATTTTTATAGTGTTGGAAAGTGTTTCTAGATGATCTGGCTACCCATGCCTATTTTTTTTTAGCCAGATATGGCGTATATATAAGTATGTGTTCGATTTTCCTGTGATTGCCATTTTTTCGTTTTTTCCCATTTCTTTCAAAATTACTACGTACTAAGGAACTATCACAGAGTAATATTTCATTTATATGTTTATTTGTCGGAAAATATGCCTTGATGGTTTGCCTAGCACGTGGCTGAAATTTTTTTTTTCTGAAATGCCGTATATTAGAATGGCCATTTTTCCACGAGTGCCCGTTTTTATTTGTTTTGCATTTTTTTGCTTAGTCATGTTACCGTAAGGAATTGGCAAGTAGTGTCGCAAAACTTATATTTTTATAGTGTTGGAAAGTGTTTCTAGATGATCTGGCTACCCATGCCTATCTTTTTTTTAGCCAGATATGGCGTATATATAGGTATGTGTTCGATTTTCCGGTGATTGCCATTTTTTCGTTTTTTCCCAATTCTTTCAAAATTACTACGTACTAAGGAACTATCACAGAGTAATGATTCCTCTAGATGTTTATTTGTCGGAAAATTTTGTTTACTTTTTTTTTGATTGAATATCATCAAATTTTTTTAGCTAAAATATTGTTTTACATTTTTTTTTTCGATTTTATTTCCCTTCAAAAAAATTTTTTGGGTCAGAATTTTAATTTTATAGTCGTAAAATAATCGACAATTATCCAGCAACCCGCCATACAATTTTTATGCATATCCAATAATAATTAGATTAGTAAATAACACCTTGAAATTGACATACCCTTCCTACATTTCAAGTGGCAGATTAGGGAGTCTGAGTCAGTGTGGTTGGCGGCCATTTTGTGGACATATCCGAAGCGTAAGCTGCCCTATCTATATATATTCTTGTTCCCTATAGAATTTGTGATATTTTGGTGTATTTTTACCTGCATAAATATCATATTATATATTAAATATATGTATTTTTTTACAAAATTTTCAAGTACTCAAAAAATTACCTTTAGATATGGCCCCTGATATAAATGTAATTTACAAAATAATGAAGATTTTTTTACATATTTCTATTTTAGGATAACATATGTTTATTCCCTAAAAAAATTAGCCACTTCCTATTTCATTTGGGTACCCAAAAAAATTCATGAAATTTGAACAATTTTTTTTGGCCAAAAAAAGTTACCCTTTTTTTCTCATTTCAGATCTTCACCTCCATGGGTCTGACTTCATCCAAAATACATCAAGATGTGTCCTAAACATTCAAGAATCAATTCCTAAAAGGATTTGTGTATATATGTATAAACTTTTTTTTTTATGAATTTTTATGTCAGGTCTTTTTTTTTCTACTTAATTTTTTAAAATATTTATAATAAATAGTTTTTCTGCAGATGAGTAGTATTTATCTTTACAGTTGTTTTAAGCATTCATTGAAGTTTTTTTTGGCAAAAGAAAAAAGGAGGTTACTGCAAAAACTGATTTTTCAAGAATTTTTTTTGGCGTCGGGGTCGTTCGCGTCCGAGTATACCCTTAAAGGGGTGTCCGAGGACCGTACCTATCCAGGGTTAACCCAAGACAGTGTAAGACCATGGTTCAGAGGCTGGGGCACGACCCAAGACCAGAGAACAATGGTTTGATTTGGCATATTTATTCTCCTCTAAGAGCAGCTTACCATAGCTTGAAAGTCTCTTCTACCCTTACCAAGAGGAAAGTAGCCACTGAACAATTAGTGCAGTAGTTAACCGCTTGAGTGAAGAAGAATTATTTTGTAACCTCAATGTTGTCAGGTATATGAGGACTGGGGAGTCTGTGGAAAGAATAGGCCAGAATTTTCTGTGAGTAAGCAAAGGAAAATGAGCTGTAACCAGTGAGGGGAATTCAATGTAGTATTGTCTGGCTAGTCAAAAGACCCAATAACGTCAGCGGTATCTTAATGGGTAGCTATTGCCTTGGCCAACATGCTACCTTTAAATATGATGTGTGCCCTGCAATACTTTTTTCTTATTTAGTAGAGATAACAAAAATGAATAGTCTTCATCTCTATAGATATAAGAAGTTATGTTTCAGAACAATAATTAATCAACAACAATTAAGGTAAAAAAAAACTCTTAAATATAGTTTTTACATATGTGGAACCAGAATCATATAAATCGATTTTTTTTTTTAGGAAATTATTATTAAAATCACTTCAGCTTTTTAAGCATAAACAGGGTATCAGAGTCTAAATTATTTTCATAATTGATGTAAAGCAATAATTTTCTGAATATTCCATTATTGTTCCAAGACTGATTATAAACATTTCCATTATTAGCTCACATATACGTCTATAACAGAATAAAACGAAAATAAAAAGACCAACTTGTAAGTGTTTGTTGAACATATATTTATACACACAGTAAGGCTATACCACCGGCGCAGCGAAATCGAAGAAGAGACGTGTTCAGAAAGCGATTTTATATCGAGTGAACTCACCTGAGCTTGATCTATATACTTTCAAGGAAGCGAACTGGTTCCTTAATGGAAGAAAAATACTTCTGGATCTCAGTTCCTGCGGTGATACCGGAGATGAGACTCTATGACTTGAAATTAAAGCAATAAAAAAAAACGAACACCAATAACTTCAGCCAGTATGCCCAGGGAAATTCTTGTTATGCCAACCAGAGAGAGAGAGAGAGAGAGAGAGAGAGAGAGAGAGAGAGAGAATGATATGGATATGACGAGTGGGAATAGCAGATTCAAACTGATTGAAATAACAAGTTTAACCATTTGTTCGACATTGGTAGAACCGATTGAAAACACCGTAGTGATATGGGATGTCATCGAAATTAGAAAAAGTCTTTGAAGGTTTAATGTTTAAAGGTCGCTCTTGAATAACATAGGAAAGGGACAGTCACGATGTTATAGACTGATCATATATACTTATATGGTACACACACATATACAGTATATATATATATATATATATACATATATATATATATATATATATGTATATATATATATATATATATATTTATATATATGTACATTTATATATATATATATATATACATACATATATATATATATATATATGTATATATATATATACATATATATATATTATATACATATATATATATGTATATATATTTATATATGTAAATTTATATATATATATATATATATGTATGTATATACAGTATATATATATATATATATATATATTATGTATTATAGAACACACGCACACACACACATATATATATATATATATATAAATATATATATATATATATATATAAATATATATATATATATTATATATATCATATTTATATATATACAATAAATATATATATATATATATATATACATATATATGTATTATATATATATATATATATACATACATATATATATATATATATATATTTATATATATACATAAATATGTATATATATATATTTATATATACAGTATATATATATATATATATATACACACACAGATATATATATATATATATACTGCATGTATATATTATATACAAATATACATACAGTATATATATGATTATATATACATATATATACATATATTATATATATATATATATAAATATATATATATACATATATATATATATATAATATATATATACATATATATTTATATATGTACACACGCACACACACACACATATATATATATATATATTACTGTATGTATATATTATATACATAAATACATACAGTATATATATGATTATATATATATATATATATACACACACACACATATATATATATATATATATATGTATCTATATGTATATATACATATATATATATCTATATACATATATATATATATATATATATGTATATATATATATATATATATATTTATATACATATATGTATCCCATATCCACAGATAATGAGACATCGGGACATGGTTTTTTTTTTTCACTTTATTACAAAAGGTTCGAAAGTACACTGTATAACAGACACTTTCCGGCTAGCGCCTTGTGTTAGAGAAAGCACAAAGGCAACTAACTATCCCTCGCTATCAAAATGCAATCTTGCTACTATAACCTAACAACATGCTGAGTTATTTGTTTTGTGGAATTCCCATGATTATCGAATTTATTTACCTTGACGTACAACACATATCTTCTCATAAGAATTAGGATAGTACCCTAAGCTCCTCACTCCGGGAGGAGGTGCGCACTCGCACTTACTAGTCTATGATATATGGAGGACTCTCCTACCTGGAATAGGCATGATATGTACTAAACAGAAATGTAACATAATATATATATATATATATATATATATATATATATATATATATATATATATATACACCCCCAAAAATAACACATCTACCACAAAAAAATAAAAAATTAAATATTGCATATAAAAATGTACACAATACAATATAAATAATTCTTCTCATTTCTTCTTAAGACCTCAGCAACTAAAATACAGAATACCCAATGCAAAAGAAAAAAAAAAGAATCATATCAACATCATTCTTACATAACCTCATCAATAACCTCCCTCTGGATGCAGGCAATACGGGCTTTTTGGGTGGGACAGGGTTACGAATAGATATTCTTTCTTCCCTCGATTTTACTTGTCCAGGTTTACGGCACAGTTTTGCAACAGCTCACCACCACCTTTTCGTCATTTATTTAAAATCAGTACTACACTTGCACTTGCAACTATCAACCGGTGGCCACTAGCTGTTTTCCTGAGAAAATCATTCATCTTCCCACCCTTCTCTTATAACATTAAGTATAAGATATTCACATCTACACATTCTCTAACACTGCCTATCCTCAAGGCTGAGCCCAAATCCCCCAGCCACTTGCCATTCGGGAACCGCCCTGGCCCCAGCAACCAGGAATCATATAAATACGTGAATAATACAGCATCCGCCTGAGAGATCTCACCAGACCTATTTACCCTCTGATTGTTTTTAGGCTCACTTTACAGTATGTCATACGTATTGCTATACTCAGCAAAATTACCTAAAAACTTTACATATACATTAAGCATCAAAATAAGAACACGTTATCATCAAGTTTATTTAAAACATGTTAAAAAAAGAATTGAGGTCTGTTTAAACAACAACAACAAAGGAAAAAAAAATTCTACTCATCAACTCGAGGAATGTCTCGTATGCAGGGGTTAGGAGGAACACTCTGATTGACACTTTTGAAAACTACCTCTTCAGGCACCACAGGTATGTGTGCCTGATGACGTTCAGACACTGCGCCATTAATAATGCATTGTATCACAACTAGGTTAGATTTAACCATCTTTACTTGGTACGGACCCAAATACGCTGGCTCCAATTTGTGTTTCCTATGTTGTAGTCGTTTCAAGTGAACACGATCGCCCACAAATACTTTTATGAGTGCGGTTTTTAACCGACCATCATACTTTGAGCTGTGCTTTTCATTAGCTCTTTTCAAAACCTTCCAGTGGTGTTCATTACTCTCCTGAAAAGATTTATTAAAGATACACAGTATTGCTCAGTTGAATAATTTAGCTATTGTTGCGAATCAATGAGGAATGAATATGGTAACACAGGGTCCTGTCCATACGCTAAACAGAAAGGCATGTCCCTGAGCGAAGCATTATATGCAATGTTCAAAGCTAGCTCAGCTCTAGGAAGCATATTGTGCCAATGAAGGGGGTCATCAGCCACTAAGTAACAAAAAATTCAGACTATTCCCCTATTATGCAATTCCACTATGCCATTAGCTGAAGGCCTATATGCAGTCACTGAAAAGTGTTCAATTTTCATCAAGACCGTGACCGATTTCACCACGTTATTTATAAACTCGAGACTATTATAATTTATCAAAATTTTGTGCCAACCAAACCTGGTAATGAAAGAGCACAGTGCCTGGGCTAATGAATTCGCTGATTTATCCATCATTGCGTAATAATGATTGTAGCAAGTAATTGGATCCACAAATACACATGTATACTTATGTTGTGTTAAACCAGTAGGAAATGGTCCTACCACATCCATATGCACTCTATAAAATTTAATAGGAATCACAGGCCACTTTCTGGTTTCCGGTACAGTGTTTTTATGTTCTTTGAAACAGTTACAAGCATAATAAGCTTTTATATAATTCTGTATAGATTTTTTCATTCCTAACCAATAGAAGGATTCACATTCTCTCCTTAATGTTCTATCAATCCCTAAATGCCCTGCATACGGACTTGCATGTACAATGTAGATAGCTCGATTAATTAAAGAGGGAGGAAGAACTACCTGTGCACAAAATTCCCATCCCTTCTTCTCATAAGGACAATAAAATATATCATTTTCTATAAAAAAAATTCTCATGAGGCACATTCAGAAAAGACGGATAACTCTCCGATTCCCCTTTAATCACTGCTTGAACTATTTCCATCCATTCCTCTTTTTTTCTGTCCCTCTCGGATTTCTTTTATGCCCCAACCTCCCAAGTCAATCACATTTGCATCTTCAGGGCATTCATTCTTGACACCATTGGTCATGTCCTCGGCCACCCACTTATATTCACCTTCACCGCTCATATCTCCCTCTCTCTCTCTAATATCTATAAAGCGCTCTCTCTCTCTCTCTCTCTCTCTCTCTCTCTCTCTCTCTCTCTCTCTGCTTCCGTATTCTGATTGTTCCCTGGGAGAATTCACATCCCGTTCTCTATTTTCTTTATTTTGATGGGGGTCTTCAATATTTTGGTTACATTATTCATCCCTCTTTTGTGCCCTAGTTGTTATTCCTATTACTGCACCTCTAGAGAGGGCATCAGCTACCTTGTTAGCTTTACCTTCTATGTGGTGAAAACCCTTTATATTAAACTCTAACAATCTCTTAATCAATCTTGCTTGTCAAGAGGTCAAATCCCCTTTGCAAAGTGATCTCTTTGCAACTCAATCGACTGACCTAATAAAAAGAACCGATGCCCCTCTAAAACCCAAAGAATAGCCAAAGCCCCTCGATCGAATGTACTATAATTCTTTTCTGCCCCTTTTAATGCACGGGAAGCAAAAAAAAATGGGTCGCTCTCTACCTTAAACATCTCGTTGGGAAACTACGCCGCCAATAGCTATGCTACTGGCATCTGCTGTTACTAATTACAATTGGCCAATTGTCATGGGATTTAACAATGACCTTGGTTCCTTCTGGAAGAGGGTGACACGGGGTTACTGATATGCTTGTAAGTGTCTGGGGAGACAACACTTCTCTCTCAGGTACAGCGGTTACCTTACTTAAATGTCTCTCCATGCCCTTGCAAGCACTTACTCTCTCATGAGTTTCTATTCGCGAAATACACACTCTTGCTTTTACTGTTATTGTATCTTTTCCTCCAAAAATGCATATTTGATTACATGAAATGAAATCTATTCCTAAAATAGCCTCGATTCCAGGAATTCCCAAGGTGGGCAAGACAAAAAAAATCATGTGTAAACTTCACAGATCCCACCTCAAAGTTGACGATCATTTTATGATTTATGAATATTTTATTACCTCTTAAATTGTCAAGGACGAGGGATGCCACTGACTGTAGTGGGTTTGAGGAGAGTCTTTTTTCAATCAGTGAAATGCTGGCTCCTGTGTCGATCAGCTCTTGAATGGATTCATCTGGCAGATCAATCTTAACTACTAACATTCCTAGCCGGCCATTACGATATATGGGGCATGGGCCAATGACCTCAGCTGCAATGCCGCTGTTCCCTAGTGCTCAGGCGGTGAGGTCCGGGTTACCGATGGAGATCCCAGTGCCTGCTCTAAGTTCGTCGTCGATGGGAGCGCTTCCTCTGCTACTGCTTGTGATGTCACGCTGGGGTTGGGGGGGGGGGGGGGTCATCGAACTCCCTCATCTTCCCCTTCTTCTGTTTCATTTTCCTTGGATGTTGGACCCGGGAAGTGTGCATGTGCCACAGCCTGACTGCCATCGGCGTTTTTTTGCTGGGCACTCTCGAGATAGATGACCGTAGGCCTGACAAGTGTAACACTACCAGCATCTGAAGACTCTTCTCACCTGCTGACTGTGTTTTCCCCTCTCCCGCTTTGGTGGCAGTAATGTCCTAATTCTTGTAAGAAGATATGTGCTGTACGTCAAGGTAAACGAACTCTATAATCATGAGAATTCCACAAAACTTATAACTCTTCAGCATGTTGTTATGTTGTTATAGCAAGATTGCATTTTGATAGCGAGGGATAGTTAGATGCCTTTGTGCTTTCTCTGAGACAAGGCGCTCGCCTGAGAGTGTCTGTTGTACAGTTTACTTTCGAACTTTTTGTAATAAAGTAAAAAACCCATGTTACGATGTCTCATTATCCGTGGACATGGGACATATATATATATATATATATATATATATATATATATATATATATATATATATATATATATATATATATATATATATATATATATATATATATATATATATATATATATATATATACTGTATGTATATATTATATACATAAATACATATATATATATATATATATCTGAATTTGTATGACTGTATTGAAAATGATTTTGCAAATGTCTTATTATCATAGAACCGAGACATGCCTATTCAAAAGGAGTGTTGACGATCAACCTAAATTTTATGTAAAAGGTATATTTACCTTTTGGTTCAATTACGTCACAGAAAATATACTAACATATTATTATCAATTACAGTCAAAACAGATATGAGATGAGTTGTACCAGCAATCAAAATAACCCCTGTAAAATTCGTATTTTCTCAAATGATATAAATAGAAATATAAGATTTAAATAGAATCATCTTTTCATAACTTCATGAAAATGAAGCTGAAACTAGATATTGTCATGACTGATGCTTTAATTTTGCTTTGATTTAAAGCAATGACCTTCAGCAACCAATTGATTCTTTTTGAAAAACAAATTATGTCCTTAGTGAAATATTCAATATTTGAAAACATCACGCAGAAACTTTCATGAATCTTATGCCTTTCAAAAAGTAATCTCTTAAATTTGTGCATCTATATTCATTGCTCTCTTACGCCGAGGCCCCGTTGTATAAACTCGCATCTCATCCAAGTCAGAAGGATTCTTGCACAAGGTAGAATTATCATAAACAAGATCTACCATTGCTTGCTGAGGTAACAAGTATCTGCTTCATAGTTTGCAAAAACGGAGTTATGTGAATATTCTTCCGGCTGTCATTACCTAACTGAGTAGTATAAAAAATGATTTGTAGGTGATTATAAAACATATTTTGAAATATCCAGTATTATAATTTGTATTTGACTTTCTTGAAAATATCTGGTTTATTGATAATGTGTTAACCTAAGCTAGATAGTTATCATTAACATACCACCCTAGTAAAAAAAACATTTGGCTGCTTGCCGCTGTATCATATGATAATAAATCGTAATATCCTAATCAGTATAAATTTGGGTATAATTGGAAATTAAATTAAAACTCTTTCCAAGATTAAATTATGACTGCTTTTTCCAAAGAACAAGAAATTGATCACAGTTGAAAGCAGTTTCACTTGGATGTTTCAAAGGAGAAACTATCTGCAATCTGGTTGGTTGATTGTGATACACAAAATATTCTTGGAATGATAAGCAGAGGAAAACTAATTTTCAGCAATTTACAACGAACACCTTAATGTGTAGTTATACGACAGAGAGAGAGAGAGAGAGAGAGAGAGAGAGAGAGAGAGAGAGAGAGAGAGAGAGAGAGAGAGAGAGAGAGATCCTTGAATGCTTTTATGGGTCCAGTAACGCTAGGAGGCACTTAATAATGTTTTTTCGCCAAGGGTGAAAAGTGCACTCTCACAGGGAAATCTTTTTGTGCGCTTCGGGGCGTTTAAACTATAAGGGATATGAGCTTATGGTTTATTGTATTATTTTGAGGAATGATTAGAATTATCTTGATGAAAATAGGATATTAAAAAAATACGTAATGAATGTGAATATTTCAGGTAAAACATATATTAAGAGGTATATATGAGGAATTTGCTCTATATGGAAATTGGCAATAAATTGTGTATCTTTCATGATGATTCAATTATTTCGAAATATATAAAGGTCTTTAGTGGAAAACTATGACTGACCGAATATTGCTAAATTTTTCGGAGGTCAATTTTGATGTTTCTCAACCCACTATGTTGATGATTTGTATTGCACCTAGTTAAAGAATAAAGATAGAAAGAAACCGAAAACTTCTTTAGAAAGCTGAATAGATTTTTTAATATAATCCACAAATGTAAAATATATGCCTTGTTAGAAAGAAATTGAACAATTGTCGTCATTTTTTGGAGAGGCATTAATTATTGTAAAAGTACAAGATGGAACAGTTTAATATCCAAGAGTTTTTAAGTAACCCAAGTGTTCAGGAATTTTCAGAAGCTAATGTAACTAAAGCTCAATGGTTCTCAATCTTAATGGCATGTGGTGGCCATGCTACGAGTGGGATGAATAAGGCACAAATCAATTGTCTAGCTTTAGAAGTGTTGATAAACGATAGTTTTAGGAAAAGAATATTGTGGCAGCTCGTGAACTCTTTTAGCAAAGCAAGGACCGGTTGACCCTCGAACTGAAGGAATGACAGCAGATAAGGAGGTAGAAGCTGAGATTTGACGTATTGCAGCAGAAGAGAATTTGATCAGGTTGAAGATGATGGCAGAATGAGAAAAAGAAGAGAGAGAAGAAAGATGGCGTGCGAAAGAAATTGAAACAAGACGGGAAGAAAGAGAAAGAAATGGAAGCAAAGCGAGAAGAGACAGAGATCGCATGACACACAAGGTTAATAGACGCAAGGCAAGAAGAAAAAGAGATGGAAGCAAGGTATACACGGGAGTTAGAATTAATGCATACCTGTGCTCAGCTAAAAGCGCAGACGGAAACCGAGACGACTCCTGCAAGGCACTAACCCGTGTTTAATGTGTCGGAAGCCTAGAGGTTAATTCCAAGGTTCAAAGAAGAATCCCCAGATGAGTTCTTTGATAATTTTGAAACAGTTGCAGCGACGATGAATGGCAAATGATAAATGGTCTGTGTTATTGCAGAGTATGTTCTTCAAGGCCAGAGCATGGAATATCAAGAAGTGAAGAGGAGCATGCTTCAAGTGTATCATATGACCCCTGAATATTATAATGAAAGGTTCTGAAGTTTGAGAAAGGATGAGAAAATGACTTTCCTGGATTACGCTTATAAGGTACGACGATGTTTTGAGAGATAGACAGAAGCTGCTAAAGTAATGAAGAAGGCTGATTTAGAAGGATTGATAATACTAGAGAAGTATCTACAAGGAATTCTTGAACAAATTCGAACGTACTTGAGAAAGCGAGAGGCGAAGAAACTCGATAAAGCTGCTTTGCTGTGTGAATATTACAATATTATCAGTTGTAAACACTTCTTGGGCACGAAGTTTCAACCGTCAATCTGACCAAGTGTCAAGTATTCTCCTAATCATGGAAACCAGTTCAGAAATAACTACCGGAACAAGTTTAACAGTTACAACTGAAGTAGCACTGGTACTGTCCCTAAGTAGAATGCGATAGTACCACAACACAGACCCCGAATCGTCCTCCTTCAAGTATCATGAAAGACATGCAGGAGGTTGATATTGTCTGTTTTAAGTGTGGCAAGAGACGCCATATCAGTAAGGAATGTTGGTCAGACCAACCGAAAGCGGTCACCCAAGTCATTAAGAATAACTCGATTTCAAGAATGCAAAAACTAAGAAGCAATCGGGAAAGGACGCAGAGGAAAATGAACCAGCCACCGTTTAAACGACGAACAGGACGAACCCAAAGAGTGTGGATGCCTGTAAACCATATATTTATGAAGATACTGTATGTTAGCAGTAATAGATGGTAGTGAGCGAACCCCGGTCAGGATATTGTGTACCACAGGTTGTAACCATAGTGGGGTTGTACGGGGAGTACATCCTATGGTGAAACAGTCTCTCACAGGGGACTCAATTATTTTGTAGGGAATATAAGTTGAGGAGGTCACCCATATTTGCTGTTTAAAACTATCATGTGAGTTGGTGACAGGTAATTTGGACTTTGGGGTTAAGGATGCAATGGCTGTCGAAGGAATAAACGTCCTGTAGGTTATGAGGTTGGTAGAGCGCCGTTCGTACCTTGCCCCATTTTAAAGGAGAAACTCATGTGTTATAGTCCTAGGACTGATCGTGAAGACTACCGGTCTCTGGTTCCTAGCGATGTTACGACTAGGAATATGAAGAAGGAAGTGGCTGCCGACGAAATAAAAAAAAATCGAAGGAGCAATGAACTTAGAAGATTTGTTTTTCAAAGAAGAGGATTCCATTGAAACTACGCAAGAAGAGAAGTCTCGAGCAAGCCCGAGCAAAGAGTGGCAACAGACGAGCAGACAAGGGAACGAAGAAGAAAAAGAAATCAAAGGAGTTATGAACTTGCATGATTTGTTTCCCGAAGAAGCAAGAAGAGAAATCAAGAGTAAGCCCGAGTGAAAAGGAGCGACAGACGGGCAGACAAATATACAAATAAGAATTGGACGTAGAAGTATTGGTAAATTTAATGCTAGAAGTAGGAAAAATTAGTAGGAATATGCTGATAAGATTGCAACTGATGGATACAACGTTAACCAAGTTATTGTATCGTGTGGTGATGGGACTGAGGTACAACAGTCTCTGATCTGTTATTATCTTAAGGATGGGTTCCTTGTGAGGTAGCATAGACACGCCAATATCCATCAAAATGCCGAATGGGGGATATATTAACAGATATTAGTTGCCACACCATTGAGAAGACAGGTGATTGCCGTCGCGCACGAGACGGGACATATGGGGATCAGGAAGATGATGGAGAAGATAATGAAACACTTTTTCTGGCCTGGCATGCATAAGGACGTGATCCAATTCTGCTGTGCATGTCATGTATGTCAAACAGCTGAAAAGCCCAACAAGTGCATCAAGGAAGCTCCCTTACGCCCGATGAAAGTACGAGGAGAAACCTTCTGGAATGGACTGGAGAAAATTATAGTAGAAAAATGGAAGGATCGAGAGAAAACGGAAGGAAAAACTGTCAAGAATTTTGGAAAAATGATAAGTAAGATGAGAAAATTTTCCCTAAAAGGCAAGAAGACGACAATTCAAGGACAGACAAAGAAACGGTTTGGTTGGAAGGATGCGAACAGACTGGTTGCAGGACCTTTCAGGACAGGACCAGAGAAAATGTTGGCAGGAAAAAGAAAGGATTAAGAGGAAACGGATGAAGAAAATGTCAAAGACTTGAGAAAAGGAAACGGCAAGTTAAGGACATTTTCCCTAGGAGACGTGAAAATGACACAAGGACGAGCGAATAAAAGGTTGGCATGAAAAGTACGAACAGAAAGGTTACGGTAGGATGGCAGGTATTGGTCTACGCATCGGAAAGAAGTTTTCTCTCGCAAACGAGTCCCCAGAACCTTTCCGGATTTTGGAGGAAGGCAGTGACAGGACCTACGTTATCACGATATCGGAAAAAAGGAAAAATCTAAGGAAGACCATATATATTTCCAAACAGATACTTCAAGCACCGGATTTCACCGAGAAATTCCTTATCCAAATGGATGCATTGGATAAGGGGATTAGAACTGTCTTATTGCAATAATATAAGGAAGGAATTCTTTATCCTGTGTGCCTTATGTCATTGAATCTGGAGAAGAAGCAAAAAATTGACTCAACAGTTGAAACGGAAATGCTGGTGCTGATTGCCGCAATGAACAGGTTTTTAATTTATGTAAGTCGACCACAAAAGGAAAAGATTATAGAGTATTCTGATTACAATCCTTTAACTTTTGTAAATTAGATGAAGAATAATAATCAAAGGTTAACTAGGTGGTCATTATGTTTGGAACCGTATTGTATTTATGTAAAGGATATATCAGGTAAAGATAATGAACTGGCAAAGCTGACATGATTGCAGATTATTTATCTCGGGCTGAATCGATGGATTGAGAACCAAAATAAATAATCTTTTTTGCAGGGAGCTATCTTACGAAGCTGGTCTATTGTAGAGTATTTATCGTAGATTATTGATAATTTTATTTGTAATACACATATTGTTTTCATTTGTGCATTGAAGAGATGATGCCCAGACTGTAAAATGAGCCCCTCTCATGTAGATATAAGTATTTTATGTAAATTATTTAATACTATCGTCGTGAATTTCATTATATTCCCTATTCAAGTTTGAATATGTAAGAATACCAGGAGAGAAGATGATATCTTTTTTTCATGCTGCGGACAATATATAGGCGAAGCAAGCTAGAAGAGTCATCTCGCGGGTGCGTTGCTTTAAATCTGAGTTACCTGAAACCCCTTGACTCGCCTCCTAGCATTTTTATCTAGTTGGAAACTTTGACCCTTGGACACCGCCCATACTACCAGACTTAGATCCTGGAAGGTTCTAGAAGCATTTAGGTTTGACATATATACAGTATGTGACCCAAGGTTAGAGTCAGAGACAGACAGCCTTCTCTTCTTCCTCTCTCTCCCACACGAAATCCATTTCATTGTCAAAAGTGTTCAGTGCACTCTAGTGTGTCATAGCCAAAGTGACTCTGTGCCCGAAAGCAAATCGAGTATCTCACAAGACTAAAAGGTGATTTTTTAAATCATCGTATTAGGGTGAGTGTTGGCATTGTATAAAGGATAGGTATGTGAAGTGATCTGATTAGCTATTATTCATTAAGGGTCAAACTTAAATATTACATTAATTCAGAATTAATTCAATCATTTGTATTCTTTTCATCATATTTCTTTCCTGAGGTTAAGGATTACTCAGATATAATAGTTAGAGTCAAGTTATTGTAAATTCCAGAACGTAACAGCTTCGTCTTATTCTAAGTTTGGTCAGACTTAATATTTTTCCAGTGACTTAATTTTGTTATGTAAATTCTTTTCAGTGTTGTAATACATATATATATATATATATATATATATATATATATATATATATATATATATATATATATATATATATATATATATATATATATATATATACTTATTTATTATTGTAACAAATGTATTATTCCAATCAACACGATATAAAACCAGTTTCCACTCGATTCGTATTAAGAACCACAGTGAGAGTTGAATAAGTGTTAATAATACTTAAAAGCAATTACCCAGTTTAGTTATGAGTCTGCTTAAGAGATCTTTGGATATTCAGTGTTTTATATATTGCTGTCTGGGAGATATTTATCGGTCTCAGAATTCGTGTATTAACGTTTTAAAGTGTAACAGTTTTAATGTAACAACAAACAAGGTAATTTGGAATTCAAGAGGTTAATTAGCTTGCCAGTCGTAGTATATATATTATATATTTGCTTCCCAGTCGCAAGCCATAGTATAATATATTTTGTAAGTGGCCAGACCAGAGAGCCAAATATTATAATACATTTTTTGGGGGGTGCTCAGACCACGGGCACAATACATCATAACAATGATAATAATAAGTGACTATCTTTAAGGATAGTACTCAGGATGAAAATTCCAAATTTGCCGACTTAAGCGATGTGGAGGGGGACAGAGGATATTGGCTGTTTAGTTGAGGAGCCTTTTCTTTAATCATTAACGACTCTAATACTAGTAGAGAGGAGTTATTAGGCGCTTGAGCAATGATTTCAAAGTTTTTATATGCAATGTTGGTCTTGCATTTACTTGCATGTTCTCTGATGGTTGAGAATTCTTCAGTGGTCTATATGTTTACTTGTCCGAGATGTAATCACGGAAATTATGTGGGTTCCACAAAAAGATTGCTGAAAGTTCGTATAGATGCTCATCGGGGAGTGAGTCATAGAACTGGATATGCGCTCAAAACCAAAGAATTCTCAACCATCAGAGAGCATGCAAGTAAATGCAAGACCAACATTGCATATAAAAACTTTGAAATCATTGCCCAAGGGCCAAATAACTCCTCTCTACTAGTATTAGAGTCGTTAATGATTAAAGAAAAGGCTCCTAAACTAAACAGCCAATTATCCTGTCCCCCTCCACATCGCTTAAGCCGGCAATTTTAGAATTTTCTTCCCGAGTACTGTCCTTCAGATAGTCACTCAGTTCTCCTATCTGTTCCAGACAGGTTGGTCTCCTTAGACAATTTTGATTTTTGTATATACAATTTTAATATACTTTTCTCTTAGTTATTTTTTTTTTATCTCCAGATTTTACTTGTAACTGTGTTTATAATTTCAATTTTAATTTTGACTGTATTTTTTGTATTTTATATATTTTTACTGAGTTTTGCTTATAATGTTTTTTATGTCCATTTTAGCCTTGATAATGGGATGAATCCTGAAACGTTGGCACCAATAAATTGAAAGATGTTGTCCAGACTCTTCGTCCTCCTTTTTATTTTATATATATATATATATATATATATATATATATATATATATATATATATATATATATATATATATATATATATATATATATATATGTATATATGTATATATGTATATATATATATATATATATATATATGTATATATGTATATATGTATATATGTATATATATATATATATATATATATATATATATATATATATATATATATATATATATATATATATATATATATATATATATATATATATATATATATATATATATATATATATATATATATATATATATATATATATATATATATATATATATATATATATATATATATATATATATATATATATATATATATATATATATATATATATATATATATATATATGTATATATATAAACATATTGTTATGAACTGTCTTAATCTTTGATCAGGTTTTTTACAAATACAGAAAACTTAAAAGTCTCATGAAACCCTAAAATCAGTTCTAAAAAAAACTATGTATCGTTTTAACGGTTCATCAGGTTTTTTAAAATACTAAAAGAAATGAGACTAGAATGAAATGATAGACTGCAACAACCAAAGGGGTGGGTAACACAGAAAATACTAAAGTACTTCAACCTAGTTTATTATACAAAAATTATATACAATAATTACAATGAGCACAGGTAATGGGAAGCACAACGACCCAAATGATCACCACCATAAATTCAGACAATATTTAATATTACAAAAACAGAAAACTTAAAAGTTCAAGCAAATGATAAATAAAATCAGCAATAATCATCAACAAAAACACAGCAAGCAATAGCAATGACAAACAACATAATCTTTCATTACTAATAAAATAATAAATACGACCCCATTCACTTGCTCCTCACTAAATAATAAGAGCTAATACTTGCTCAACCCGATCTAAAACCAGTGTATCATACACGAAATGAAATACACCATAATTACTGTAGAGCCATACACTGCTCTTCCAACATATCATAAACATCCACAAACACAATCCATGATCCTCGAGGATGACCATCGAACACTGTACGGTAACAACCACGACAGTGTCGATGCGACAGCCACTTCACTGCCACCGAAGAATATCTCTTCAAAACTGGTAACCATGGTGTGGTCACCATCTCGACCTCGGGAGCTGGGTTGACGACAAGTAGCCCACACCTGCTTTATCAGGACCCTCACCAATCACCATCAACTAGGTGATACTTCAAAACTGTTGCTGCTTCTCGTTCTCTACTGCATCACGAGAACATGTCCATCTGGCTTCCCGAACCTGACTGATTCTTGTCACTCGCAATGTGACTAAAGTAAACTAGTCTCCAGCCTGAACAAAGAAAAGAGGGCAGTTAAAAAAAAATTGAAACTAGGTTGTTTTAAAGTCAACAACCTAACACACACACTCACACACACACACACACACACACATATATATATATATATATATATATATATATATATATATATATATATATATATATATATATATATATATATATATATATATATATATATATATCTTGCAAAGCTATTCTAGCTTAAAGTAAATACCGTAGTTTATTAATGATTTATCTATATATATTTTATTTGTGCATTGTAGATTATCCAGCCCGTAAAATGAGCTCATGTTGTGTAGGTTCACAAAATTACATAAGACCGTTGTCGTTAATTTCATTGCATTCTTTAAGTTAGTATATGTAATTTTGTTAATTTTAAGCATTAACTTTTATTTCACATATTTTTGTTATAAAGTCTTACGTAAGCTGTTTGAGAGTATTATTTGATCAAACACGATATGAACAAGAGCCGATGTAATGCTCTTTCATATTTTAAGAGGTATTGGGTCATGTTTGAGAGAGTGTACCCTGTGCTTGGAATTTTTGCGAAGGTCCTGGTGATAGGATGTTATCATTTTTTTGTTTCAGGGACAAAGCATTGGTATGTATCTGAGAGTTTCCAGAAAACCCCTGTTTCACCTCCTGACATTTTTATCTAGTATGAAATTCTGATGCCCTTAGGCCAAGGCCCTCATGCTTCCCAGATCTTTTGGAAATTTCTGGAACCAATCAGGTTTCATATAAAAGGCGACACCAGGTTCACATTGACAAATAGAGAAATCCAGCCTTAAGGTCACAGTATTGGTTTAAAACTGTTTAGTACCTATAGTGTGTACTCTCCTAGGTGACTCTGTGCCCCAAAGCAAACTGTGTTGAAAAGATACGTAAGACAAAACAGACATTATTAATTCATTGTATGAGGGTTAGTGTTGGCATTGTATAAAGTTTTTGTAACTGGCCCTGTAGGAAGGTTAGGAATTTGTATTGTGATCGGATTATCTATTTTTCATTAAATTTCAAACTTGAATATTGTATTATTCAGATTTAATTTCAAGCTTTTTTATAATTTACATTGCATTATTTCTTTTGTCTCAGTCTAAGGTTTATGCAGACTTAATATCTCAAGTCAAGTTATTATGTAATTATCAGATGGTATAATTTTTGTCTTAATCTAAGTTTTGTTCATATTCAATTATTCAAGAGATGTATTTTGTTATGATGTAAATTGTTTTCAAAGTGTTGTAATTTATATAAAATATATATTTATTTTTGTAAAGAGTGTTTTATTCCAATCACCATTGTTTAGAATTATATTCGCTCGTATTCTGTTAAGATCCAAAGTAAGTTTTGAATAATTCTTAAGAGTAATTACCAAGTTTGGGTTTGAGTGCACTTAAAGAGATTTTTGGATATTCAGTGTTTTATGTATTGCTCTCTGGAAATTATTTAACTGTGTCAGAATTCGTGTATTAATATTTTAAAGTGTAACGCTTTTAATGTAAAAGCGAACAAGTGATTTTGGAATTCAAGAGGTTGATTTACTTACCAGCCGTAGTATATACGATATTATATGTTTGGTTCCCAGTCACGAGCCATAGTACAATAGATTTTTGGGGCCCAGAACCGGGAGCCAAAATCATATACTAATATATATACTTTTAGAGCTTAATGGATAAGCCAGAGTTTACACATGCGTGTGTAAGTGCACTTTTAATTTTCGACATAAAATTTTGAAGCCTCTTCTTTTTTATTTCACAAGGCATATGACAAAATTTTAAAAGATTAACTGGTATATACAAAAAAATCATCATAAATTTACTTTACATAAGGAAAATTACTCTCTTTCTGTTACAATTGTTTAGATTTTTAGCGAACACAGGTGATGGCTGTCGCACTCGAGACGGGACATATGGGGATAAGGAAGACGGC
>NC_090733.1:17434216-17439216 GCF_036898095.1 Palaemon carinicauda | reverse complement strand
TGTGGAATTCTGCTAACCAAGTTCATGGCCATTTTATCGACTTTATTAGCAATGCTGTTCAGATGTGAATGATGTTAACAATAGTAATAAAAATAGTAAAAAAAAAAAAAAAATGATAATGATAAAAGTAAAAACTTGGAATAAAAAATAACAATTAAATTTATAATAATAATAATAATAATAATAATAATAATAATAATAATAATAATAATAATAATAATAATAATAATAATAATAATAATAATAATAATAATAATTATTATTATTATAATTATTATTATTATTATTATTATTATTATTATTATTATTTTTCTCAACCTTTTGCTCGACTTTGACATTGAGCTTTGACCTAGGACTTTCAAAATAGAATCATTACCATGTCTCAATATAACAATTAATCCAGGAAGTTTTCACTACACTATGAGTAAAATTGTGGCCAGGAAGTTCTTCACAAACATATAGACAAAGAGATAAACGAACAAACAGGTGCAAAAACATAATCTCCTCCGAACTTTGTTGGCGGAGGTGATGATGAAAATAATAATAATACACTTTCAATTTACACTTCATTTATTCTTATGTACATTCATACAGTAAGAAGCCAATAGGGGTTTTTCCCTGCTATGGCATATATAACTAAAAGTGAAATTTTGACATTATTAAAATAACATTTGATAAAAGGACTACATTTCTTATCTCAAAATACACTTTGCAATAAATACTTGAAGTTATTTACTATTTGAAATAGCAACTACAAATATAAACATTAAAGCAGAGAAACAAACATGGCTAACGTATAGAATCATATAAAAACAATTCACCACTCAAGGATTTAATTTACTAATCACAAAAGTAAAGCGATTCTTGAATCTTGACTCTTTGCACATAACTAAATAACAAGTTTGAAAATGAGGCTGAAAATAATAATAATAATAATAATAATAATAATAATAATAATAATAATAATAATAATAATAATAATAATAATAATAATAATAATAATAATAATAATAATAATAATAATAACATACAAGCACCTTTCAAATAATTCCTAAAACCAAAATAAAAAAATATTTGGCTGATATACTGTACATCTAATTAGCACATCAATAATTTCAGAATCCAGCGAGCCTTAATTTTAGAAAGTGTTCAACTTGGATATAGGCACATTGGTGCTCATATATTCTAAAAAAAAAAATATATTAATTCTCCTTCCATAGTTTGCCACTATTAGCTTCCTTCTCCCAGGCACTCAATAGCCAAAGGATAGCTGCCGGGGAGGCCGGCAGAGTTGAGTGAATCTTGAGTGATTTATGGTGACATCCAAGTCAAGAACTTGACGAATGGCGATCAAACCTGAAGGGTGAAACGAAAAATAGAATAGAAACATTGCATAAAAGTTTAAAGGGATAATGAGATAAAATGATGAGGGATGGGTATTGGAAGAGGTAATTATATGAAATGGATTTTATTCCTAGTGAAAAAGTAAACTTAGATAAATATGTAGCAGTGATAAGAAGTTAAAGTTAAGCTGTCATAAAATGGCGAGAAGCAAAATTTGGTTAGATATTAGAAAAGAGAGAGAAAACTAATTTCAAGACAAAATAAACGCTCCAGTAATAAGAGAAAAATTCAAGGAATTTACTTTCTCAATATAAAATAGGTACTCCCAGCTACATGATGAAATGGAACCAAATAAAGCATTAATAAACAATAATTTAACAAAATTTGTATAGGCATCAGCATGTAATATAGGTGGAACAGTTCCTAAACAATATCAAGGAAAACAATCAGAAAAGACCAAAAAACCTACTCAAGAAAAGATTGGGAATGAGGGTAAATTCAAAGAGATGAAATAGAATTAACAGAACTACAAAAAAAAAAAAAAAAAAAAAAAAAAAATAGAAAAAAAATTCAAAACCCAAGATATTCGTAAAGCCTATCAGACCAAAACTTAGGAAACACTTAAGGAAGAAAGAAGCATCAAATAATGAAAAAGAAGACTTGGAACAGGGCTCCAACAGATGCTTGCTTTAAAAGATGAAAATGGAAATATTTTCAACAATGGAGATGGAATGATAAAACATACAGAGGACTTGTGTATAATGCTATACAATAATGGTATGAGAAATAACTTTGCTAAAGGAAATAATAAAACACCTAAGCAGGTACCATATGTAGTCGTAGGAAAAGTAAAGAAATAATTAAAAGACATGAAAATAGGCAAAGCCGCAGGAGAAAATGGCCTAAGAATTGATATTATAATAGATGGACTGGCTGAACTTTACATAGGATGTCTGCAAGAATGTTCTATGCCTAAAGCTTGGCACACATAAAAGTCCTGAAGAATTACCCCTAGTAAATTAACTCTCTGTAATATATTTATAAAGATTATATTATGCCGAATAGGAAGACAGGTAGGCTTCAATCAATCAAGAGAGCGTGAAGGCTTTAGTAGTGATCTTCAACAACTGACCATATCCATGCAATTAAACAGTTAACGGAAAAATCAACAGAGTATGAAAAACCACAATGTTTGCCATTTACAGACTATGAGAAAGCTTTTGATTCTAGCAAAACTCAGCAGTAATGAAAGCCCTTCAAAGAAAAGGAATAGATGAATCTTATGTTAGAATATTGAAGATATCTATGCAGGAAGTACAGCAATCCTGAAACTACATAAAGATAGAGAGAGAACTCCAATTAAACAGGGTAACCCAATATCTCCTAGATTATTGACAGCAAGCATACAAGTTTTTAAGAATTTAGATTGGAAAAATGTAGGAATTAACATTAATGGGGAGTACCTTAACAACTTAGGATTTGAAGATGATATACTTGTATTTGAGTGCATCATAGGAGGAATTGTAAAAGATGAAAGAAGATTTGTATAGAGAAAGCAGAAATGTAGGACTGAAAAAGAATATAAATAAAACTAAGATAATGTTCAACGCTGAGACAACAATAAGAGTTCTGGACGAACCTCTAGAGATTGGCAATGAAAATACATACTTAGGATAGACAGTACGTGTTTCCCCATGACACAAGACCGAAATTAAAAGTAGGAAAAACAAAGGATGGAGCGCTTTTGGTAAACAAGAGGATATTATGAAAAGTAAAATACCACCTTCTCTAAAAAGAAAAATATTTAATTAGATGGTCAAACCATTTTCAACTTATGTATGAGAAAGCTGGAGCATCACTTAAGTCTCAGTACATAAGCTAATTATAATTCAAAGAGCTATGGAAAGAGTTATGATGGAAATAACACCAAGAGAAAGAAAAATAACAACATGGATAAGAGCACGAAGTAAACTAGAGGATATTCTAACAACATGTAAGAAAAAGAAATGGTCACGGGCAGGACATAGAATGAGAATGATAGATAATAGAGGGGCATTTAGAATAACAGAATGGGTCTCTAGAGATTACAAAAGAAGCACAGGAAGCAAGAGCAGATGATGGATTGAAGAACTAAGAAAGTTTGCAGGTGGGTAATGGCACAGAAAGGCCGTAAACAGATGCAAGTGGAAGGCCATGTCTAAGGCCTGTGTTCTGCAGTGCCCAAGAAACGGTTGATGATGATGATATGTACACTCCTGTATAGTTACCTCATGTGAAATATCAAAGAAGATGAGCTGGGGGAGAGCGACTACTTTCCGCACTCTAGTTTTTGAGTGTCTGAATGTTTGTGTGGATGTAGTATGAGAGAGAAAAAAAAGATGTGAAGTTAGAAGTATGTTTTGGACTAGGAAGGATCTGTTGGCATTGTGTTAGACAAAAATGAAAGAAAAGGGTGAAGTAATGTTTGGTGAAGTAGCACGTAGAGTGTCTGGTATTGAAAGGTAAGAGCAAGAGAGGGTTTGGCTTTATTGTTGAGTGAATGGATGACAGTTACAGTAGTGGAATGGAAGGAGGCATTATCTAGGTTAATGTGGGTAAGGGTTAGGTTGGGTGGTGAGTGTTAGGCTTTTGTTAGTGCATATGGGCGAGGTTGTGAGAAAAGTGAAGAAGAGAGGAATAAATTCTGGAATGAATCAACTATGGGTGTACAAGGACTTAGTAGAAGGAATTATGCAGTTGCACTGGGTGACGTAAATGCCAGAGTGGATGTTGGAAAGGTAGGAGGTGTCATTGGGAATTATGGCATACCAGGTAAAAATGAGAGTGGTCAAGGACTGCTAGATATGTGTTGAGCAAGAGCTGGTGATAAGTTGTAATTTATAAAAAAAGAAAAATACAAACAAGTATACATGGGTAAGAGTGACAAATGGAAAAGTGGTAGAAAGGGCATTAATGGATTATGTCTTGATTACAAGAACGACGTTTGGAAGACTGAAACATGTACATGTGTTTAGGGGAATGGTTAACGGTATGTTTGATCATTTTTGATTGAAGAAAAATTAGTTGTAGCAAAGGAGTGGGAAAATACAATGAGGGGATGTAGAGGTGAGAGGGTGATGGTTGAATAGTGGAAACTAGAGGTAAAAAGTGAATATCAATAAAGGTTAGAAGTAAGATATGACAGGGTGAAAGTGATATAAACTGGTGATCTAAAGAAGCAGTGGAAGATTGTAAAAGGAAATCTAATTGGGCTTGCAAGTGAGGAGTGTAGGAAAAGGATGGTTGGAGATACCATTAGGACGGGTGGTGAATGGTGGAATGAAAGAGTGAACATGAAAGTGCAAGAGAAAAGGAGGGCATTTGTAGAATTACTGCAGAATAATAGAGTAGATAAGTATGAAATATATAGAGAGAAAAATGTGGAAGTAAAATGAAAAGTAGCTGAGGCAAAGAGAGTGGCTGACTGAAGGTGGATCAGGGATTTGGTCGTTCGTGTGAAGAATATAAGTAGTAGTTTTGGAAAGAAGTGAAGAGAGTAAGAAAGGGTGGTTCGAACAATGAAGAGACAGTGAACAATGAAAATGGAAGGTTATTGAAAGGAGATGAGGCAAGAAAAAGGGTGGCTGAATATTTTGAAAAAATGCTGAATATTGAAG
>NC_090733.1:17419216-17429216 GCF_036898095.1 Palaemon carinicauda | reverse complement strand
AGTATTATTTTGGCAAAGTATTCGCCATTCTGGCCTAGCTAGGCCATGTAGCCTAGTCGTTTGGTCCTAGTACTTCATGCATGATTTTGGTTTTTCCGAGTGTATTAAAATTTTATTGAAGCTTTAGGCTATGTTTTATACATTTAAGATTGTGTGGAATATTTCCAAGATAGTATACGAGTGAGTTTCGGTGATTTAGGTAATCGATTCTCTTGGTGCCTAGGCTAAGTTGCTTATGAAGCCTTAGTATACTTTCTCATACTCCCCGGTTGCTTTCTTTTCTTTGGAGAAGGTATGCAATCCCTTTCCCTCTGTTTAAGCCTTGGGCTTATCCCTAAGTGGTTTTTTCCGAATTAATTTTCGATAAAACTATACTGGGGTGTTACTGTACCTTCCTGTTCCAGTAAGTCTGGTTCAAAGAGGGACAGAACAACAGAGTTTTTCAGTCTGAGTCTGTGTTTGTCTGGCTTGGGGTAGAGTCTCCCTCGCTGGCCTGACACAGACAAAGGTGGCTTAGCCTCCTTAGGTCACTACCGAAGGTTTCTGTGGATATGATTCCTTCTTTTGTGATCTACCAGACTAGTCCTTGTTGCTGTTTTTGGGGGAGGATAAGTTTCTTTCCCTGGGAGTAGCAACACCTTCCTTGCTTTGGTGCTCTGGGAGCTGGCAAGTATTGCTGGCCTCCCCCCTTGGATCTCCCTTAGGCTGAGATAAGTTTCTTGGCTGCGGTGGATCCGTCACTAAAGCAAGGTTGGTAGGACCCTCTTTTGTCCCTTCCCCCTCTATCTCCGTAATGGCCTAGCCATTACAGTACTGTACGTCGTTCTACATCTGGACCTAGAATAGGTTAGGATGTGGGATTGACTCAGCCCCTTGCCCGCCGGCAGAGCTGCCGGCCGGCAAGGGTCTTATATTTTGAGTGCTGCCCGGACCTCCCTTGGTCCCTCATCCATGCCTGCCTGTAGAGCCAGACGGCATTGGTCAGGAAGCCTGAATTAGATTCTCCCCTTCCTTATATGCACTCTTTCGGATTGCCGGGCTTGGAGGTAGTGTACACTCTTATCCCGGCATCCATCCTATTTTTCTTCTAGTGCTGTACCCGTCCCGGCTGCCGGCCTATGAGGCCGGCAGCCGGGCGGGTGTAGTCCTCTGGTTCTTTTGCTGCCGGCTGGCATTGGTCCTGTACCTTTGCCGGCCGGCTAGTGTCAGCCCTTGTCTGCCGGTCACCAAGAGTGTGGCCGGCAGCTGGATACTACCTTGTGTAGTTGCCGGCCGGCAGCCAGTGCCGGCCGACATTGGCTGTTGCCGGCCGGCAATTTCTGCCGGCCGGCACAGGCATTTGAACCAGAGTTCTGCCGCCTTATAGCTGTTAAGTAGTATACTTTAAAGCTAGTTGTGGTGTGTGCCGGCCGGCACGTATCCTCCTATACTGTACTAGTATTCTTCAGTATAACATATACAGTAAGAAGAAAACTATAGTATGGGTTTTGGTACAGCACTGTGTGTTCTAACACTTTTGTGTTTTCTTGCACAATCCTTTGCTGTTGCCCTACAGATAGGAAAGTGAGTTCTTTCCTGTCTATTATCCAGGATTTTAAAATCATTGCTTAGGTGTGAGCTTCACCTGTTTCCTCTGGAAACTTTGCATTGGTTACTCTTGAAGAGATTAACCATTTGATTTTATTATCTGGAAGGCTGCAACAATGGGTTGTGAGGGAAACACAAGTGTGTGTCTTTCCTTTATGAATTGTTATGCTATACTATGCATATCCAGTGATACATAGTTCACTTCATACTCATGGAAATTTCTTCTCTTTACAGGAGGCCCCTCCGAAGTGCGGAAATGTTTTCTGCAACGTCCGCAGCAAGAACCTCTGCGGACATGAGTTTTGTAGGAGACACGCAGCATGCGCTGTCTCCAAGGATGATCTCCAGTATTGGGACCCTCAGGTATGTACTGTGTGCACTAACCTGATTACTGAGGCCTTTGATTCCCCTAGGACGGCGGAATCAAGGGATATAGCAAGGGAGAAGCTTCGTACCTGGGTAAGGGGCTTCCAAAAGAACACCTCTGGCCCTTATCTTCCAAGTGAGAAGATGAGGGCGTATCTTTTCCCTAAGGCATCAGCTGATGCAGTGATTCCCCAGCCTCAAGAGGAGATCCCCCAAAGTCAGATCCAGGTGGATGCTGAAGTCGCGGTCGCGATGCAAGACATCCAGTTAGATGACAGGATGTCTGACGTGGACGAGCGTTTGGAAGAAGACCTCCTGGCAGAAGGCCAGGATGAAGTTCAAGCCCCGGACGTCGTAGAGGAAAAGGTTGACGAGGTGTCGGCTACTCCGGTTCAGATTCCGGAGCCTATTCCCTCAACATCGGCCGGTCTCCCAGTAGAGCTGGGACAGGCCCTCTCTTCGATTGTTGGAATGATCCAGCAAATGCAGAAGGAGAATCAGGAGAAGGCGGCTGCTATGGAACTGCGGATGCAGTGCCTTGCAGAATCACGTGGGCCCCAGAAAAGGCTCAGTGTGAAAGACCTTCCCTTGTGCTCAGATGCTAACCCATGGAGGTATGCTGAGCACATGCCGATGACGACTGGAAAGATCGTCATCTCGGATAAGCTGGGCTCAGTTCCCCTAGAGGAGGTGGAATTCTGGCCCAGCAAGGCATCATATCCGGACTGTTATGTCCGGTTGAGAAAGGAACCAGCTTCAAAGGAGGAGACAGAGCCGAAGGAGGTCATAGTGATGGACCATGCTAAGGCTCAAGCTCTACTTTCATCCTCGATGAAGGAGAGGGGCTTCTCTAACTCGAAGGTAGCTGCATTGAGCAAGAAGCTCCCATCCTTTGTGTCCTCTCCTGCTAGAGCCTTCCCCTTTTTACAGAAAGGGTTTGCGGCTGTCCTAAAAGCAGTCGAGGCCGGCAAGCCTTGCCCCTCCCTGGAGGAGTGTAAACCCTTGTCGCTGGCCCTGCCTATGGACCACAAGGACTGGAAGGACGTCCATCTGACGTTCTCAGTGGGTAAGTTGGAGGCTGATATTGCCGGACGGCAATTCGGCGAGGACCTCCCCAAGCTGTCTGACTTTCTTTTGCGAAGAGAGTTCGAGACAAAAGAAAGACTGGCTGCCTCAATGTCTCTTCAGACTACTCTTGAGACGATGGCAAGTGACCCCAAGGTCCATGAAATGTTCATGGTGGTGGCTAAGACTCACCTGGCCACGGTGACGAAGGACCTTTATGGCTTCGTCAAGGCGAGGAGAGTTTGTAGGGAGTTCGTGCTCACCGGGGCTACGGTGAGGCACGAGCAAAGGAAATTAATCTCCTCCAACATTTGGGGAAAAGACCTTTTCCCTACCGATGTGGTCAAAGAAGTTGTTGATAACGCCGCCATGGAGAATAGAAACCTTCTCCAGAAGTGGGGCCTGGCTATCAAAAGAAAGTCTTCCCCGGATGAGGGTCCTCAACCAAAGAGGAAGAATATGAGGACTAGGCTACCGTCTCGGCCAGCCAAGCCCTTTAGACAGCAACAGCAACTGCAATTGCCACTGCCTCCAGTGCCCCAGATGGTGGCACAAACCCCGTCCACTTTTCAGTGGGTACCCCAGGCTGTGCCGACTCAGTCCACAGCATTCACCCTAACGTTCGAAGGACAGTCTTCTTCCTTTCGAGCAAAGCCTAGAGGAGCAGCCAGAGGCTCGTCTAGGCGCCCCTCAAGGAGAAGGGGATTCAGGGGTGGTCGTGGTCAGGGAGGCAAGACCTCGGGACGGCAGTCCAAGTGAAATGATACCGGTAGGAGGGAGACTGCTGAAATTTTGGGATCGATGGACCTTCGATCCCTGGGCCCACAGCCTTCTCAAGAATGGACTGGGCTGGAGCTGGTACAGCACTCCACCCCCGTGCCTTCGGTTTTTCCAACACTCCACCCCCGTTCTGGAGGAGTATGTTCAAGAACTGTTGGAGAAAAATGTGATCCGAAAGGTAAAGTCCATCAAATTCCAAGCGAGGCTGTTTTGTGTTCCCAAGAAAGACTCGGAAAAGCTCAGAGTCATTCTGGACTTGTCGCCACTCAACAAGTTCATAGTGAATTGCAAATTGAAAATGCTAACACTGCAACACATAAGGACCTTACTGCCCAAGAGGGCATACTCAGTCTCTATAGACTTGTCAGACGCCTATTGGCACATTCCAATCAGCCGTCGACTCTCCCCCTACCTAGGGTTCAGGCTACAACGGAGACTATACGCCTTCAGAGCCATGCCATTCGGGCTAAACATAGCCCCAAGGATTTTCACGAAGCTTGCGAGCGCAGCTCTCAAACAATTACGCCTAAAGGGAATTCAGGTAGTAGCCTACCTGGACGACTGGCTGGTGTGGGCAGCATCCGAGACAGAATGCTTGCAAGCTTCCAGTCAAGTGATCCAGTTCCTAGAGTACCTAGGCTTCAAGATCAACAGAAAAAAGTCTCGACTTTCTCCATCTCAAAAGTTCCAGTGGCTGGGAATCCATTGGGACCTTTTGTCACACCGTTTCTCCATCCCGGCGAAGAAAAGGAAGGAGATAGCGGGTTCTGTCAAGAGACTTCTAGATTCCGAAAGGATATCAAGACGCGAACAGGAGAGGGTACTAGGCTCTCTCCAGTTTGCTTCGGTGACAGACCCAGTGCTAAGAGCACAGCTAAAGGATGCAACCGGAGTTTGGAGAAGGTATACATCAAACACGCGAAGAGATCTGAGAAGACCAGTGCCGCCTCGGCTACGTACTCTTCTCAGGCCTTGGTCCTAAGCCAGACATCTAAAGAAGTCGGTTCTTCTTCAGCCACCTCCCCCGTCGGTGACGATTCACTCAGACGCCTCAAAGGAGGGATAGGGAGGTCACTCTCATCGGAAAAAAGTCCAGGGGACTTGGTCCAAGCTATTCAGGACCTTTCACATAAAACTTTCTAAAAGCTATGGCAGTGCTCCTTACCTTAAAGAAAGTCTCCCCGCGTCACTCGATCCACAAAAGATTGGTGATGGACAGCGAGGTAGTTGTGAGATGCTTGAATCGACAAGGGTCGAGGTCACCACCTCTCAACCAGGTGATGTTGGCCATCTTCCGATTGGCGGAAAAGAAGAAGTGGTACCTGTCGGCAGTTCACCTTCAAGGAGTCCGCAACGTGACAGCGGACGCTCTATCCAGGTTCACACTGATAGAGTTGGAATGGTCCTTAGACGCAGGATCATTTTCCTTCATTCTGAATCAAGTCCCAGAACTGCAGATAGACCTCTTTGCGACGAAAGACAACAAGAAGTTTCCCCTGTTCGTGTCCCCGTACGAGGACCCCTTAGCGGAAGCAGTGGACGCGATGTCCCTCGACTGGAACAGATGGTCCAGGATTTATCTGTTCCCCCCTCACAACCTTCTGTTGAGGGTCCTCAACAAACTGAGATCCTTCAAGGGGGTAGCGGCAATAGTGGCCCATAAGTGGCCGAACAGCATGTGGTTCCCCTTGGCGTTGGAACTACGGCTGAAGTTTGTGCCGCTACCACATCCAGTTCTGACCCAGCGAGTCCAGAAGTCGACTGTCTGCGCTTCATTACAGAAAACCCGGACCCTGCAGCTCATGATTTTCTCTCCCTTGCGGTGAGAAAGCGTTTCTGGATTTCGAAAGCCAGCATAGACTTCCTGGAGGAATATAAGTGCAAATCTACTAGAAGGCAATATGAGTCATCTTGGAAAAAATGGGTGGCCTTTGTCAAGGCGAAGAGTCCGCAGGAGATCTCGACAGACTTCTGCTTATCTTACTTCATCCACCTCCATGGTCAAGGGTTGGCAGCTAACACGATTTCAGTGTGTAAGTCTGCTTTGACGAGACCCATTCTATATGCCTTCCAGGTCGACCTAGGTAACGAGATCTTTAATAAAGTTCCGAAAGCCTGCGCTAGGCTCAGACCTTCAGCACCTCCAAAGCCCATTTCATGGTCTTTAGACAAAGTTCTTCATTTTGCTTCTCTGTTGAGCAATGAAGAATGTGCGTTAAAGGATTTGACACAAAAAGTTATTTTCCTATTTGCACTCGCGTCCGGGGCCAGGGTTAGTGAGATCGTAGCCCTCTCGAGAGAGGCAGGTCGTGTTCAGTTCCTGGATGGGGGGGAACTGAGCCTGTTTCCGGATCCTACGTTTCTCGCCAAGAATGAGTTACCCACCAACAGGTGGGGTCCCTGGAGAATCTGCCCTCTGAAAGAAGATGCATCTCTATGTCCAGTAGAATGCCTAAAGGTCTATCTTCGTAGAACTTCAGACTTAAAGGGTGGTCAACTATTCAGGGGAGAAACATCAGGCTCAAATTTATCTCTGAATCAACTCAGAGCGAAAATCACATATTTTATTCGCAGAGCGGATCCTGACAGTACACCCGCAGGTCACGATCCGAGGAAAGTTGCCTCATCCTTAAATTTCTTTAATTGTATGGACTTTGAACATCTCCGTTCATACACTGGCTGGAAGTCTTCCAGAGTGTTCTTTCGCCACTATGCGAAGCAAGTAGAGGAACTAAAGAGATCTGTGGTAGCAGTGGGTCGTGTTGTTAACCCTACTGTTTAACTCTGCAAGGAACAGCGGTCTTAATTAGGACGATTAAGTCCAGGGTAAGTGTGTAGGTACATACTGTACTACAAACTAAATGAGGGCACCGAGTGCCCACATAGACTGTTCCTTTTCCAAAGGTGAACCTAGCATAAGTGCAGACATGTGTGCCGAGCGTTTCTAACGCTAATGTGATTGATTTGTAATACAGACTTTTATGACTTGATACCTCGGTATCTTAAAAAAGTAGCATTTGATGTTTTTTCTTTCAGATAAACAAGTTCTGTTTACTATCATACATATGCTTAAAGTTTTGGGTTATTCTCTTTATATATATATATATATATATATATATATATATATATATATATATATATATATATATATATATATATATATATATATATATATATATATATATATATATATATATATATATATAATTGTTGTTAACCTGTCTATTTATTGTCTGTCAATAAACTTGTTCTTGAGAACCTTGCGTCTCTTTCACCTGTGTCAATTTATTGGTGTAATTGAGCATTTATTCTATGTACCTTATCTGGGATAATTCTAATAGAATTGTTCTTTTATGCAAGCTATGTTGCATTGGTTTATGATTCCCTTATCGGGAGGACTCCGTCCCATAAAGGGACGAGGGCGGTTTTACTAGTTTCTTCCTATGCGGATATAAACCTTTGTCCAATACAAGTATTGTGCGGATTACTGGTCGATATTTCATATTGACGCAGTGGTTCTTTACAAACTATGAGACCACTATATTAGCTTGCTTGGTAGTCATACATAGGTATATGTACTCTTCGAGACCTTCACAGAGTCTAATAAGACTCTTCCCTGTAGGGGGCAGGAAGCTCTAACATGGGTTATAGTTAGTTGAAAAGATGTATAACGGTAACATCTTAGGTCTCTAGGTCTAGTCGACCGGGAAAAATTACTTCCGGGGAGTACGGCACGTTCTGAGAATCCACAGATACAGTAATGCTCTGGTATACTTCCATCAGGACGACATGGCTTGAGCCCAAAAAACGGATTTTGAGCGAAGCGAAAAATCTATTATTGGGTGAGATGGCCATGTCGTCCTGATGGACCCGCCCTTGCCTTTCTAGAAAGGGCTGTAGGACCCCTCCCTACATACAGTATCTGTAGCACCTCGTGTACGCTACAAGGAATACAGATGGCGCCAGGATTGGCGCCAGGCACGCTTACGAACGGGAGATAAGGAGCCTTGGGAGCGGCTCCCCCTTTTTCTTTCCCGAATTCGTTTCTTGCCAATTGCCCCTACGAGACGAAATCTCTGTCAGGGTGCAGATTGCCATGTGGCGTGTCAAGAATACGTCCTCTGATATGTCGCAATATCCCTTTCAGGAGGGATATTCGCTCCAGGAGTTAGAATTCTGGTACCTTAAGGTAAATTCTCTGGGAATTTCGCCGTAGTTGTAATATACCCTAGGAAGCTACCCTATAGGAACTTCCATCAGGACGACATGGCCATCTCACCCAAAAATAGATTTTTCGCTTTGCTCAAAATCCGTTTATTTATTTTTGTATGAGTGTATTATTCCAATCATCACTATTTGAGACCATTTTCTGCTCGATTCCGTTAAGAACCACAGTGAGAGTTAAATAAGTGTTAATAATACTTAGGAGTAATTACCCCAGTTTGGTTTTCAGTGTGCTTAAGAGACCTTTGGATATTTAGTGGTTCATATATTGCTGTCTGGGAGTTAATCAATGGTCTCAGAATTCGTGTATTAATGTTTTTAAGTGTAACGGTGTTAATGTCAAAACTAACAAGGTAATTTGGAATTCAAGAGGTTAATTAAATTGCCAGTCGTAGTATATATGATATTATACGTTTGGATCCCAGTCACGAGCCATAGTATAGTATATTTTTTAATGCCCAGATTTATGGAGTCATAATCGTATAATATATTTTGTTAGTGTCTAGACCAGGGAACTCTACAGGATGATAACACCCACATACACACATATACATACATACATACATACATACATATATATATATATATATATATATATATATATATATATATATATATACAGAATAGGTAGTTTCAGTTACATGATGAAATGGAAGCGAGTAAAAATGAAATGAACAATAATTAAAAAAAAAAATTGAAATCAGCACATGAAATAGGTGGAAAAGTTCTTAAACAATATCAAGGAAAACTAAGAAAACACCAAAGACCTAATAAAGAAAAGACTGGAAATAAGGATAAAATCCAAGAAAGATGAAATAGAATTGAAAGAATTATGGAATAAAATAAAAAAAACAAAAAAACCCAAGACATTAATAAAACTATCTGACTAACTGCTGAAAAACTAAAGAAAGGAAGAAGCATCAAATTAATGAAAAGAAAAATTGGAGCAGGATGCAATGAGATGTAAGCTTTTAAGGGTGAAAAAGGAAATATTATCCACAACAGAGATATAATGATAAAAATTGCAGAGGATTTACATACAATACTATACAATGGTGATATAAGAAATAACTTTACCAATAGAAATAATGAAACATTAGAGGAGATAGCCTGACAACGGATTTAATATGTCATGATAATTTAGCGAAACTCATCGAACTTTACACAAAATGTCTGCAAGAATGCTCTCTTTCTACATCTTGAAAAAACTTGATCATTATACTAATTCTCAAAAAGGGAGACACTAACGATCTGAGAATTACCGGCCAGTAAGTTTACTCTCTGCAATATATGAAATATTTACAAAGTTCATATTAAGTCGAAAACAAAGACAGCTAGACTTTAATCAGCCAAGAGAGCAGACGGGCTTTACAAGAGGATTTTGTGAAAACTTCTGTTTTAATTAAATCCCTACAAAGACGAGATATGTTAGAAAGCTTAAAGATATCTATACAGTAAGTACTGCAATCCTAAAACGACAGAAAGATAGGTAGATAGTTTCGATTAAGAAAGGAGTTGGACAGGGAAACCCCATTTCCCCTAAATTATTCAGCAATTTTTTTTTTGTCGGGGGTGGGGGGGGTGGGGGGGGGCGACATATAAGAATTATCATTATTGGGGGATACCATAACTTCAGATTTACAGATGACAGTTTTGTTTAGTGAATCATGGGAGGAACCGTTTAGAAGTTGTCAACGAAAATGTGTACTTAAGACAGACAATACTGATTTTTTCAGGGTATGAAACAGATATTGAAAGAAGGGTAAGCATAGGATGAAGAGCTTTTGGTAAACAAAATGAGATTGCGAAAAGTAAAATCCCACTTTCTCTAAAAAGAGAAATATTTAATCATTTGACCCTGTCAGTATTAACTTATGCATCAGATATTTGGAGACTTGCTAAAGCCTTAGTTACAGCTCAATAAAGCCATGGAAAGAATAATTATTGGAATAACACTATGAGACTAACAACATGTAAG
>NC_090733.1:17404216-17414216 GCF_036898095.1 Palaemon carinicauda | reverse complement strand
AGTTCAGAAAGATGAAGCAGTTACTTTCTAACGTAGTTTTGGAATGTGAAGCTAATGGTGTCTAACATAGTTTAGAAAGATGAAGTTGTTACTCTCTAATATAGTTTTGGAAGGTGAAGCTACTACTGTCTAAAGTAGTTCAGAAAGATGAATCTGTTACTCTCGAATGTAGTTTTCAGAGAGGAAGCTATTATTGTCTAATATAGTTAAGAAGGATGAAGCTGTTACTCTCTAATGTATTTTTAGAAGGTGAAGCTATTTCTATCTAATATTGTTCTGAAAGATGAAGCTGTTACTCTCTCATATAGGTTTGGAAGGTGAAGCTATTACTGTCTAATGTAGTTCAAAAAGATGAAGCTGTTACTCTCAAATGTAATTTTGCAAGTTAAAGCTATTGGTGTCTAATGTAGTTCAGTAATATAAAGCTGTTACTTTCTAACGTAGTTTTGGAATGTGAAGCTAATGGTGTCTAACATAGTTTAGAAAGATGAAGCTGATACTCTCTAATATAGTTTTGAAAGGTGAAGCTTCTACTATCTAAAGTAGTTCATAAAGATGAATCTATTACTCTCTCGTGTAGTTTTGGAATGTGATGCTATTACTGGCTAATATAGTTCAGAAAGATGGAGCTGTTACTCTCGAATGTAGTTTTCAGATATGAATCTATTATTGTCTAATATAGTTAAGAAGGATGAAGATTTTACTCTCTAATGTGGTTTTAAAAGGTGAATCTATTACTATCTAATATAGTTCAGAAAGATGAAACTGTTACTCTCTAATATAGGTTTGGAAGGTGAAGCTATTACTGTCTTATGTAGTTAAAAAAAATGAAGATGTTACTCTCAAATGTAGTTTTGGAAGGTAAAGCTATTGCTGTCGAATGTAGTTCAGAATGATGAAGCTGTTTCTCTCTAACATAGTTTTGGAATGTGAAGCTAATAGTGTCTAACATAGTTTAGAAAAATGAAGTTGTTACTCTCTAATGTAGTTTTGGAAGGTGAAGCTACTATTGTCTAAAGTAGTTCAGAAAGATGAAGTTGTTACTCTCTAATATAGTTTTGGAAGGTGAAGCTACTACTGTCTAAATTAGTTCATAAACATGGATCTGTTACTCTCTCATGTAGTTTTGGAATGTGAAGCTATTAATGTGTAATATGGTTCAGAAAGATGAAGCTCTTAATGTAGTTTTGGAATGCTAAGCTAATAATGTCTAATGTTGTTCAGAAAAATGAAGCTGTTACTCTCTAGTATAGTTTTGAATGTGAAGCTATTACTGTCTAATATAGTTCAGAAAGCTCAAGCTGTTACTCTCTAATATAGTTTTGGAAGGTGAATCTATTACTGTCTAATGAAGTTCGGAAAGATGAAGCTTTTACTCTCTAATGGAGTTTTGGAAGGTGAAGATATTACTGTCTAATGTCGTTCTGAAAGATGAAACTTTTACTCTCTAGTATAGTTTTGGAATGGGAAGCTATTACTGTCTAATGTAGTTCAGAAAGATGAAGCTGTTACTCTCTAATGTAGTTTTGGAAGGTGAATATATTGCTGTCTAATGTAGTTCAGAAAGATGAAGCTTTTACTCTTTACTGTAGTTTTGGAAGGTGATGCTATTACTGTCTAATGTAGCTCAGAAAGATGAAGCTGTTACTCTCTAATATAATTGTTGAAGGTGAATCTATTACTGTCTAATGTATTTCAGAAAGATGAAGCTTTTCATTTCTAATGTAGTTTTGGAAGGTGAAGCTATTACTGTCTAATTTAGTTCAGAAATATAAAGCTGTTACTTTCTAACGTAGTTTTGGAATGTGAAGCTATTAGTGTCTAACATAGTTTAGAAAGATGAAGTTGTTACTCTCTAATATAGTTTTGGTAGGTGAAGCTACTACTGTCTAATGTAGTTTAGAAATATGAAGCTGTTACTCTCTAGTTAGTTTTGGAATGTGAAGCTATTACTGTCTAATGTAGATAAGAAAGATGATGCTGTTACTCTCTAATGTAGTTTTGGAATGTGAAGCTATTAATGTCTAATATGATTCAGAAAGAGGAAGCTCTTAATGTAGTTTTGGAATGGGAAGCTATTGATGTCTCAGGTTGTTCAGAAAAGTGAAGCTGTTACTCTTAGTATAGTTTTGGAATGTGAAGCTATTACAGTCTAATATAGTTCAGAAAGATGAATCTGTTACTCTCTAAAAAGTTCTGGAAGGTGAATATATTACTGTCTAATGCAGTTCGAAAAGATGAAGCTTTTTCTCTCAAATGTAGTTTTGGCAGGTGAAGCTATCACTGTCTAATGTAGTTGAAAGATGAAGCTGTTACTCTCTAGTATAGTTTTGGATGGGGAATTAATTGCTGTGTAGTGTAGTTAAAAAATATGAAGCTGTTACTCTCTAATGTAGTTTTGGGAGGTAAAGCTATCACTGTCTAATGTAGTTTAGAAAGATGAAGCTTTTACTCTTCAATGTAGTTTTGGAAGGTGAAGCTATTACTGTTTAATGTAGTTCAGAATGATAAAGCTGTTACTCTCTAATGTAGTTTTGGAATGTGAAGCCATTACCGTCTAATGTAGTTCAGAAAGATGAACCTGTTACTCGTTAATGTAGTTCAGAAACATGAAGCTGTTACTCTCTAATGTAGTTTTTGAAGATGAAGTCTATACAGTCTAATCTAATTGTGGAACATGGAGCTATAATAACTAATGTAGTTTTGGAAGATGAAACTGTTATTGACTAATGCTGTTTTGGAAAATGAAATATTTTTTTCCTAATATCGTTGTGGAAGTTTGAGTCGTTACTGTCTAATGTAGTTTTGGAAAAATGAAGATATTACTAACTAATGTAGTTTTGGAAAATGAAGTGGTTAATGTTTAATGCTTCTCTGGAAGTTGAAGCCATTACTCTAATGTAGTTTTGGAATAAACAGCCGATATTCTCTAATGTATTTTTGGAAGGTGAAGCCATGAGTGTCTAATGTCATTGCATAAAGTGAAGCAATTGCTGTCTTGCGCCATTTTACAGGGGAAACTGTTACTGTGTTACTCGTTTGTTTAATCAGCAGCCGATGATGTTCAACTCCGTTCTATAAGCTTGAAATTTGTGTCGCCGTAACCATTGCCTTTTCTCCTCTGGTTTCTTGGATGGTGATTTAATAGTTAAGACAATAAAGAGGAAAAAAAGTCTGATATTAACCTCCTAGCTGCGTTCTACCACAAGAAGCATCTATTCTACGAGATGTTCTCAACATACAAATGGTCTACATTTATATTTCCTCCGTAGTTCATCTACTTTCATAAGTGGTGAAAGCTGTTGATCAACACTTTATATTAACTTATAGTAAAGTGTACAGGGATAAGATTAATTATTGCTTTACAGTATTAGGTCGTACAAAGTGTGGAGGGTATACATTTAAATCCATAATGCACAATCATATCGGTAACTTTTTTTCTTTTTAATTAATTTGTTATCATATACTTTAAATTTTATAAATTAACATCGTTTTTTGGTATTGTACCAACCGTGTGTCACACGATCGTACATAGTTAATTTTGCGCTTGTATCTTCGCTCTCCCCTTGCACTAAAAAAAACCTGAAAATTCAAGTCTGCTTTTCTCCTCTGTAGCAGTGTCAATATTTGAACATGAAAATTCTTGTTGCTTTGAGATTTTGTATATACAGGAGAGTGTTCAATAATAAACTAACTCGCTCCCACCGCCTTCCACCCCCACCCCCCTCGCCCTCCATCGTAGGTACTATGACGGACTCTACAGAAGTTGGCTCTGCGGCTGCCCCGTTGAAACTTAAACCGTTTGCCAGCGGAGAGGTGTTTGCTTGGTTTCAGCGCGCAGAATTCCAGTTTCGCATCAAGGGCGTGACTCGCTCAACCACCAAAGCAGATTATGTTCTCGCGGCGATACCCGAGGACACCTTCCCGGAAATATCCGACTGGCTTTGTGAACAAGGAGACACCCCAATAGCGTATGATGCCCTCAAAACATACCTTCTGCAGCAGTACTCGCCGTCACCAGCCGCCCGTGTAGCAGAGCTTTTTCAGCTTTCGCAACAACCATTGGGGGACCAAAGGGCTTCGCTTGCCCTAAGGGAAATGACCAGTATCGCTCGCCTACAACCTGCCGCAGACGGCTCTCCCCGTGAGGTGAACCTACTTCGTGCCCTTTGGATACGCCGTTTACACGGACCTATACGTGCTGCCATACCCGATGTCGATAGTTTACTCATAAAGGACTTGATGACCAAAGACAACGCCCTTATGGACAGCCAATTCAAGACCTCCATCAACGCCTCCACCCCTGACGAAGAGGATGCCTATTTAACGTCAACCAAAGCCGACATGAATGCCGTAGGACATACACGCCTACACCGTGACGTGCCAAAGCAGCGACAAAGCCGCCCACCACCCACCAATCGCTCACGCCCCAACAAACGACTTCTACAGCCACTTACTACCTCCATCCGCCGCAGTTTTGCTACTACCACTTCAGATTTAGGGCAACTGCGAAGAAATGTGCCGAAGATTGTCAGTGGCCAAAAAACGTGTAAGTAGGCAGTCGCTCGTGGCGGTGGCCTCCCGTGTTTCTAATCTTTTCTTTTTACATGATGCAGGACAGGGGCGTACGATTTTTGGTAGACACGGGTGCTTGTCGTTCTCTTTTGCCAAGGAAACTCTTCAAGACACGACATAGTCTGTCTACATCTGCCGGCGTCCGCTTGGTAGCTGCCAACGGATCTGCGATACCCACATATGGTTACGAGCGCCTCACATTATCGTTCGGAAACGGTAAATTCAATTGGAAGTTTCTCGTTGCTGACGTCACATTGCCAATGCTCGGTGCGGAATTCCTCTCTCATTTCCACCTTCTGGTCGATGTCGCCCACCGACGATTGGTCAACGCAGACTCGTACTGGTCGACACCTCTTCAACCCGCCCCCTCTAACCTTGCTCTCCATATTAGCGCACCCACGGATGCCTACGCCCACCTCCTCACGCCGTACCCGGAAATTTTCTGTCCAGAACTTCGCCAAACGCCCACGGTTCCTGCCAAGCACGGTATTTATCACCATATCAAGAAGACGGGACCCCCAGTCTTCGCAAAATTCAGACGTCTGGCACCGGAACGATTGGCAGCCGCCAAACAGACGTTCGCCGAAATGGAGGAAATGGGCCTTTGCCAAAAGGCATCCAGCCCATGGTAGTCACCCTTACACATCGTTCTGAAGAAAGACGGCTCCCTCCGTCCGTGCGGGGATTACAGGCGCCTGAACATGCAAACAGAACTGGATCACTACCCCTTCCCAAACATTGCCGACGTGACCTCCTACCTGCACAAAGCAAAGGTTTTCTCTAGGCTCGATCTCCTGAAGGGGTATTATCAGGTGCCTATGAACCCAGAAAACATCCCCAAGACTGCCATCACCACTCCGTTTGGTACATACACCTTCAATTACTCCTGTTTTGGCCCTCGTAATGCTGGGGCCATGTTTCAAGGTCTCATGGATGGCATCTTATGGGACCTCCCTTTCTGTGTATGTTAAGTGGAAGACATACTTGTGTTCTCCTCCTCAAAAGAGGAACACCTCCATCACCTGCGCATCATGCTCGACCGCCTGCAACAAAACGGCCTTGTAGTCCGGTACGACAAGTGTACCTTTGGTGCCAACGAAGTGTCGTTCTTAGGGCACCGCATTACTCCTGAAGGAGTCCACCCCCTTCCTGAGAAGGTAGCAGCCTTTCAGAACTCCCCCGTGCCCTCGACCGTCAAAGCTCTGCAGGAATTCTTGGGCATGATCAACTATTATCACCGTTTCCTACCAGCCATTGCCGCCACTCTTGCTCGCCTCTACGCCTCCCTCAAGGGCAAGCCAAAGGACCTGAAGTGGGGTCCCTTTCAAGATGCAGCCTTCTGCAATGCAAAGAAGGCTCTATCAACTGCTGTGGCTCTCACTCTTCCTATCCCACATGCCCCTCTCCTTCTCTCCACCAATGCAAGCGACGTCGCTATTGGTGCAGTACTCGAGCAGGTGGTCAACGGCTCGTCCCGCCCATTGGCCTTCTTCAGCAGAAAACTGTCCAAGGCAGAATCGGATTATTCTACCTTCGATTGAGAATTGCTGGCGGTGCACTTGGCTGTCCGTCACTTTCGCCATTTCTTAGAAGGTACGCCCTTCGTCATTCGCAGAGACCACATGCCTCTGGTGCACGCCTTTACTCGACAGTCTGATGCCTGGTCCACCCGGCAACACCGATATCTCTCCGCCGTGGCTGAATACAATTGCACCCTTCAATATGTCCCTGGGAAAATGAATCCCATTGCCGATGCCCTGTCAAGAAACACGTTGGCTGCCGTTCAACTGGGATTGGAATACAACGCCCTGGCTGAAGCGCAACGACAGGATCCAGAGTATCAAGCATGTAGGACCTCCTCCATGTCCCTATGTTGGGAAGACTCTCCCCTCGAAGACTCCAAGACCATCCTCCTCTGTGACGTCAGTACTGGTAGACCGCGACCTTGGATTCCTGCTGCCATGCATCGGCAGGTGTTTGATTTCATTCACGGCCTTTCACATCCCTCGTGCCGTTCTACTGTACAGCTGCTGAAGGAAAAGTTCATTTGGCACGGCATTTCTAAGGATGCCAAGGATTCGGTCCGCGCCTGTACTTCTTGCCAAACTTCCAAAGCACATCGACACACGGATCCCGGAGTGGGCACCTTTCCTTAACCTCAGCGTTGTTTCGCTCACATTCACGTCGACGTTGTAGGCCCCCTACCCACATCACAAGGACATCGTTACCTGTTTACCGTCATCGACCGCTCCACTCGTTGGCCTGAACCCATTCCCATGGAAACTGCAACGTCCGCTTCATGTACATCTGCCTTACTCACTAGAAGGATTGCATGATTTGGTATCCCTGAGCATATTACTTCTGACAGGGGAACCACTTTCACCTCTCAATTATGGACATCATTAGAGATTCTCCTGGGCATCACCCTACATCAGACAACGGCCTACAACCCTGCTGCCAATGGAATGGTTGAACGTTTTCATCGCACCCTTAAAGCAGCTTTGATGTCCCGCTGCAAGGATTCCAACTGGTTTACTCAGCTTCCCTGGGTCCTCCTGGGACTAAGGACCACTCCTAAAGACGCCCTCGACGTCTCGGCAGCTGAAATGGTGTATGCCGACCCGTTGGTCGTCCCTGCCGAATTTTTTCCTTCTACAACATCCTCCGATGATCTCCAGCCCATACGTCACGTCGTGGGAAAATTTACTCCATGCCGCCAGGCTTACAAGCACCCAGCGAAGCACCATATACCAACAGACTTGCACTCTGCAACGCACGTCTTCCTGCGCAATGACACTAGCAAGCCACCGCTAACGCCCCCTTATACGGGCCCTTTCCTTGTGATCCGCCGCAGTCTGAAAGCATTCCTACTAAACATTCGGGGCAAAGAAGACTGGGTCTCCATTGATCGACTAAAACCTGCTTATATTCTGCCATATGACCTGCCTACAGTTCGCCTCTCTAGACCAGGGCCCCCCTATTTACCATGTACGTATGTCATTTTAGAGGGGAGCCATGTACCAACTGTGTGTCACACGATCGTACATAGTTCAATTGTGTGCTTGTATCTTCACTCTCCCCTCGCACCAAAACGAACCTGAAAATTCATGTCTGCTTTTCTCCTCGTACCTGTGTCAATATTGAACATGAAAATTCTTGTTGCTTTAAGATTTTGTATATAAAGGAGAATGTTCTTTAATAAACTAAACTCAGTTGCTTTCACACTGCCTTTGAGTTCACAACCTTCTCTCGGCAGTCACAGTATAAAGTGTTCAGTTGTGTTCGGTATTAGTCTGCTGAATTGGTCATCATATGGAGAAAAAAAAGTATACAAATTACGACTCTTATCTAAGCCTTCATTTATATATATATATATATATATATAGATATAGATACGTATATATATATATATATATATGTAATCTATATCTACATATATATATATATATATATATATAATATTGAAATGGGCATGAAGAAATATGTTCATATGTTCTACACGTAAGAAAAGAGTGACTTTTTGTTTATTTTGGTAAAAACAGCAGAGTGAATATGGGCAAGATTAACTTTGTTCGAGAATGACAATTGTTTACGGGGAATAGCACTACCAGGCCCTTTTCTATTTCCGAATAATAAAACGTCAATAGTGCTCAATATATTCTAAAAATGAAAGAAGAATTGCATATTAGAAGAGCTGTTTCAATCGTATCTTTGAATATTAGATCTTTAATCAAGGTAACTTTCCATGATAAAAATGTTTTATGTAGTAAATAATACTTCTCCTTGTACCAAGTGACCCTTCAGAAGCCAAAATCAGATAAAAAGTAATAGCATAATTTTCTCTGTTTGGTCGAAATGAGGCCGCTTTTTTAAGCTTGAACCTATTTTGAGCAATGGACAAATGGATATTGTCAGGGTAAACAAGAGGTAGAAGGGGATGGGTAGGAGGGTAATTTCACTATGAAAATATCGGAAAATATTTACAAAGCGTTGCCCGATGAAACTGGAACAAAGGAAGAAACACAAAATGAGAATTTGCCTCCAAAGAAGAATCAGCCGCAATGACCTATGAATGTATTCCGAAGGAAAAATTGTAGCATTTCTTTTTCAACGTAGGCCTAGTTGATTACAGGCCATGGGACGGTCCATCACTAAGATTTGTTTTCACGTGCGGGAGGATTGGTAATCATACACTGGATAAACTGACAAACTTTTAACGTCTATTGAAATGGTAGTCAAGTTTCGCTTTTGCTGAGGCTATTTGTAGTTACTGAGGAGGGTTTGTGCAGTTGCTACATCAGTATTATGATCCATGTATACAGAGAGAGATAGAGAGAGAGAGATAGAGAGAGAGAGAGAGAGTGGTGTAGACGCGCGTGCGTGCGCGCACACACATACACACACAAACATATATATATATATATATATATATGTATGTGTGTATACAACACATATAAAATATATATATATATATATATATATATTTGTGTGTGTGTGTGATTGTACACATATATATGCACACACACACACATATATATATATAATATATACCTACACACAGACATATATATATACGTTATATAATATATATATACCTGTATATATATTATATGTATATATGTGTATATAATTCTGTGTATATATATACACATACATATATATACACATATAAATATATATATATATATATATATGTGTGTGTGTGTGTGTGTGTGGATGTGTGTATGTATTATAGCCACGAAAGGAAAAATGAATAGACTAGATTGGATTTAGTACTTCGTCCATTAGGGACATCAATATTATAAAGGAAAAGGGGGTCCAACAGCTGTCAGTTTCTAATAATTCCGGAAAGGTCAGATTTTAGATAAAAGGATGATACTGATTAACGGAAAGCAGACCTGGGCTTGGATTCAAATTTCTACCTTTAATACAGGAGATCAAAAAGGATTCAATAATATTCCCTTGGAAAAAGTCATTTACATGGTTATATTTTTTTCTCCTCTGACCATCCTATTCTGTGACTTGACCCTAACCAATGGGAGGCCAAGGCATTATTAAGAGAACCCCTGGAAACGGCCCTCTGATGCTGTTTTAATCTGACGGAGATACCTTAGGATGTTTGGCCGATATAGAATAAGTTACACTCTGAACAAGGAATGCTATATATTACATTATCATCATTTTCAAAACTATTCTTAATCAACATGTTTTTCCAAAGTACAAGATTGTAAACACTATCCCAATGTCTAGTTTTTTTTCAAAAGGGGGATAACATCTAAAGGACAAACATGAAATGGCAAACAAAGCATATTATTGATGTGTTCCTTCCTCTCTAATTGGACACTATAAAATGTTTTCTTAGCCTTATTCATAAATTTTTCCAAGAAATATTTAGGATAGCAAGATTTGTTGCAATTTTTTCTAC
>NC_090733.1:17386716-17399216 GCF_036898095.1 Palaemon carinicauda | reverse complement strand
GTTAGGGATTTTTATTCCTTTTATATTAGTTTGAAGTAAATCAATCAAGGGTATAGGTTGTTCATCCGTCTTATACGATACTTTTTTCTCAAAGAGTATGTTTCAAAGTCTGAAATTATGGAAGAAATTAACCTAAGTTTTTCAGGCAAATCAAGATCAGTTCGCGCAAATTATAGTTGCCAATTTGGGTGTTGTAAGATTTTTTTTTTAATCCCCTGAGTATGCGAAGTGACACTCCATTCTAATTGATAAGATTTAATCCATGTTTGATATATATGATCCACTATTCAATTCACGTTGGTGTTTGATTTGAATTTATCACAAAAGTGATATTTCTACCGTCTTACATTTCATGTATACTATCTACATAATTTCTAAACTTTCATCAAAAGAAAAAATAAAGATGAAGTGATGCCGTTATCTACTATGTAGTATAATTTAGAAAACTAAGTCATATCCTGGTGAAAAGTTCCGTACCCTTTTTATTTCTAGTTTTCCATTTTAGTGAATAAAAAGCTTTATGATTTATGGAATTTAGGCAATATGATCAAGTGTTGGGGCATAGGATGAAAAAAAAAAAAAAAAAAAAAAAACTTAGGGCCAAGTAGCAACTGTTCAGAAAACCTTGCAGTTGAGTCTTGAAGTGAATTTAAAAGGTTGGACTGTGAGATGAGAAAGAGGAAACAAGAACGGTCTTAACGAGTTAAAACTAGGTGGTGACAGACGCTTTAGTGTGCGTACAGTGTATCATACGAGGGGTGCTGATGGCACCAACCCCTAATGGAAAAACACAGAATCAAGAACAAGTCTATTCCAAGTATATTAAACCATATATGAAGTATTTAACGGAACGTCGGCAACTTTCTAAATATGCCGCCACCTTATAAACTCCAGAAGATAGTTGACAGAAAAAAATAAAACCATTGTTTTTAAAACTAAAACGCCATTGAAACTGGCAGCTTTAAGCCAGGAGAGTTCTTATGCTGTTATCAGTCCCTTGCAGTTGTTTTGTGTTGGCTTTTGCATGTCTCAGGGAACAAAAAAGGATTAGCAGAAGCCAATTGTTCTGTCATGAAAAGGTGTAAGGGAAAAAAAAAAGATAAATCTCTTTCCTTTCCCACTCGGTTTGCTCACCTGCTTTTAACTATTACGAAAATCCGATTGTAACTTATATATATATATATATATATATACATGTATATATATATATATATATATATATATATTTGCGGCGCTTATTTCCTGCAAAAACATTCAGCAATAAATACTTCGTTCTTATATATTTCTTTAGGTTCTCAAGAGATGAATCATTTGGTGTTCATCTTTTTAAAGTATTTGGGATTTTTCAACATATCGACTAATCTATTAGTGCAACTGATTTTTCTTTTTTTACAGATAATAAAAAAAATAAGCACTTAAATGTTCAAGGTGAGAGGAAGCTTTTAAAGTGAATTGATGAAATAGTTTCTGGAACCTGACTAACGTATGTTATGTTCTCCAAATAAACAGCACAGTTATCATGCGGTTAACACGTAACTAATTTTGCGAGGAAAAAGTTACCCGGCAGAATAGGAATACTTTTTTGTTATTCTCATATTCAGTCATTTTCATAATTGTAATTTTGTTAATGACACTGACCTGTAATCAAATAATCCCTTCGTGTTAATTGATTTCTTTGTTAATAAGACGTTATCTACGTTATCTTTTGAATTGCCAAATTATAGTTTAAAGGGTTTCAATTTTGTATTAAAAATCTTCTATGACTTTGTGAACTGGATCGTTATTAACCATGGGGTGTTTTCTTGTCGTTTTGCACAAAGCAAAGGTCATCTTGTTAACAAGATCAGTACTAATTTCATGAATAGATTAAAAAGGTGTTTCCATATGTTTTGCTTATATACGCAACTTAGTGAATGAATTCCCTAATTTATTGATTTTAGTGGAATTATTTGATAAATCTTTTTTATCTAACTTATTCTCAAAACACGAAATGATTAATTTGCTCTTTTGACGAGTGTGTTGTTATTCTAAATATGGCAAACAGTCCCTCACCTCTAAAAAGAGTATGATCAGATATCTATGAAAATATATCAAGTCTTACATAAAATAGAAGTGAGCAACATCATCTTCCCTTTAACAAAGAACCCTTGACCAAAAACCTACTCTCTCTCTCTCTCTCTCTCTCTCTCTCTCTCTCTCTCTCTCTCTCTGAATAAAAATTCTATTTCGGATTTCGGATAAATCTAAAAATAATTTCTAGAGGAGCCCCTGCAAGGGCCGTCCACTTTCAATGAAGCGTCAACAAAGAAATTTCGATTTGAATATTCTAAAACTTTATTGAATTTTACGGAAGAGTCTCTTGTAGACTTCAGATGACACAAGCTAAGAAAGTTAAGAGAAAACGAACAAAGGCATATAAAAAGCATCATATGCACACAATGATGCGCACAGGTTCAGCAGTTGTTGTTTCGTGGGAAATAGAAATCAAATCTAAACTGGAGATATCTTTCGAATTTTTGTCAAGTGTAGCAGTGTGTATTACCCAGATTTGACAGTTCCGAAGATAAAGAAAATATGAAACTAAAATAGAACGATCATCGACCGAACAGTTTTAAATATTGTACTAAAATTTATTATACAGTATATATATATATATATATATGTATATATATATATATATATATACATGTGTATACTGTATATATATATATATATATATGTATATATATATATATATATATACAGTATATGCATCAATATATATATATATATATAGATATATATATATATATATACAGTATATATATATATATATATATACAGTATATGCATGTATATATATATATGTATATATATATATAATTTATATATAGATATATATATATATATATATATACATATATATATATATATATATATAGTATAGTGTATATATATACATATATATAATATAGTGTATATATATATATCTATATATATATATATATATACAGATGGAGAGATAGATAGATAGATATGTATGTATGTATATATATACATATATATATATATATATATATATACGGTATATATATATATATATATATATACATATATATACAGTATATATATATATATATATATATATCAAGAAATACAGCCGTTATAGTCCACTGCAGGAGAAAGGCCTTAGATATGTCACTTCATGTCGGGGATTTGGTCAGGTTTCATCACCGCCATGTCCAGCAATGTCTATTCTATAGATCTTGATGTCCAGTGCAGATTGGTGATGATGGGAGATGTTCGTCTGACTGCTCATGGCAAACCCTTTCGCTAAATCTTGTCATTTTCTTTTCTTTTTCAAATAAGCACAAATACCTTTTAATATCAACTTTGCTCTGCCAGGGGTAACAGACCGAATGAAAAATTCCTTTTATGATAGATATTTATCCCTGGTTAAGGATTCGAATATTTGCAACGACGGAAATGAGGGTAAACTAGACTTTAGCCTACTTGACTGTTAATAGACTTTGACTCTGGTGCATTCGATCATTCGAACTTAAGAATCGAAATAAATTTGTTTCCACCATTACATATATGCGGGCACACACACATGTGTGTATATATATATATATATATATATATGTATAGTGTTGCTAATCGTACATTAACGGTAAACAATTTCCGTGACCGAATTTTGTTCGAAACCACCGTTCAAAAAATCCATACATCTGATGATATGCACCTCCATCTAGGCTGAGATAATAGTCGTGATGATAGAAAAGTTGACGCTAATGTGTGCGTGTGCTCATATATTTGTGTATGTGTTTATACGAGTCGTATTTACATGCGCGTGAAGGGTTAGCATACTGGAATAGAAATGCAAGTTTGGAAGCATTATCTTGTAAAACAAAATACATTAAATTATTATAAAGTCCGGAGCTCCTCTGCTGTTTTGGAACCAGATTTTAAATGTCAGATGTTTTATCAAAATGTTAAGCTTCAGTTGACTGTGTTTGATTTCAGGTCAGTAATCAAACAACTAGATAAACATTCATTTGTTCCCGTTGTCGCAGTAACCCCAGCTGTAACAGGTGCAAAAAGATTCACATTTATTTTCCATTTTCTCTCACTTTTTTTCCTTTTAAACCCGATGAAATGGTGGATCATGGAGAATTCTATTTCTTTTTCGGGGATATTTTTTTTTAATGTATTTTAGGCATTGAAAGAGCCTGTCTCTTTATATTCTATTGGTTCTTTCATACATTTTCGTCTCATCGATTTCGCTTTTTGACTGTTGATCTATACAAAATAACTTACTGATCATTTTAGAGAAACTATATACATTTACTTTTATTTTACTGTTCGTAAATTCTTGTTTGTAAATGATTAATTCCATAGTAACACACATTTAAATATTATTGACCATTATTCTCCTTCAGACAAGGCTAGGATTACAGAAATCCTTCATGTTCCTTTTCATCGGCTATCAATGCAAGACACTAAAGTCCTGTTTCCCGTGGTCATTGATTTAATTTTTATTCCTTTATCAAAAAGATTCATAAAAAACTGGTAAAACAAATGAGTGTGTATGTATAGTTTTTATTAAATCAGTAATGCAAAAGTAAAATTTTTACTAAAGATACTTAATATATTCATACATTACATCACTCCACATAACAGACTGGTTATTGGAGAACGAGAGACAAATTAATCTTGTTTATAGCTTAAGAAAAGCTCTTTCTGAGTATGGACACCTAAAGGTACCCTGACACTTGCATGAATTTGTGGCACGCATTGCCATGACTCGAGTCGTGAACCTGTCTTGACATCATGGCATGTCGTGGCGAGAATTTTGAATGTTCAAAATTTGGTCATGACAAAATTTTCGTGAACTATGCCTGAACTGTTCGTGAATGCGTCGTGAACTTGTCAGGACGATGCGGGAGGATGAATGCCAGTGCGTGGAAATGCATGCCATGCCACTACTGTCACGAACTGCCACGAATAGTTCACGAACAGTTCACGTAGAGTTCACGAGTAATTGACGACATGTTCACGAATATGAGCGCGTCGCAGCGTGGCCGTGCCTTCCCACTGACATGGTCACGTGTACTTCACGCATTGATGGCACGAGCAGTTCACGACTAGTTTACGCACTTCACGAACAGTTTGCACATGGCATGAGTAGTTCACGACCAGTTCACAACCAGTTCATGCCAGTTCACGCCAGTTCACGACCAGTTCACGAGTTCACGCTAGTTCACGACTACTCCGCGACAGTGGCGCTTGCGTTGGTGTGGGGGGTATATATAGAGCTTCGAGGACACTGCTCGCCATTCCAGAGCTCGCCAGAGAGGAGACAACATGCCTAAAACCAAGCTGACAAAAGGAAGGGGGAGAAGGCCAGAAGCCAACAGGCTAGAGGCAGAGACCGCTGATAGAGATAATTCTCCTCATTCATCAATATCAAGTCTCAATCTCGTGATCCCGGAGACACAGCAGGATACAAGCCAGAGACAGCCATCCAGTGAGAACGAGATGAAGCAGAAGAAGCAGGTCCGGATGTGGAAAAAAGAAATCCCTGACTACCGCTGGACAGAAGAGGCAGAGACTAGGTTGTCCGACCTTGTGAAGGAGAACCCCATGCTGTTTGACAAGAAGCACAAGGAGTGGATTAACGTGGTAGCCAAGAACAGCCGGTGGGAACAACTTGGAGAGCAGCTGGAGCCTCCTGCCACTGGTGCCCGATGCAAGAAGCGTTACAAGAACTTGACGACCAGGGTGGGGAAGTTTATAAAAAAGGAGAAGAGTGAAGCTGGCCAGACCCAAAGGAGTGCCCGTGAGGACCAGATCATGGAGACATGGTCTTTCCTCATACAACACATCGTCCGGGGAGAGACAGTCCCCAGTGAGCAGTTTACTGGCTTAGAGTCAGGTGCAGTGACAGTCAGCGATGGAGACGATGATGAAGTGAGGTCCACATGTTCCCACAGCCAAGCATCTACTAGCACCTGGGAGGACAAGGGCACGGGGAAGCGGTCCTGCCCAACAACAGACATCGCACCCAGCGACACCTGGGTGTCCCACAAGGACATCAGTACTGTAGTGAAAAATATGAGATTCCCAATGTCTACATGTAGATTGTATTCCAGTTTCATCCATTGTTTTTCACATAATGTGCAATATGTTGCATTGAAATGCTATACTAAATTGTAACAATGTTTGTATGTTTCAGAACATGTCCAAAGCAGATTCCTTGGGAACCTCGTTCACCGGCCAGCACATGATCGTTCACGATTTTTCGTGCCTGCTGGAAGGCCACATGCATGCCATCCCAGAGGACTACTGGCAGGAATTCCAGATAGATTACCTCAACCTTGTAAACCGCTACAGGCAGCGTCGTTAGGTCTTCCAGCAGCCACATCAACAACCAATCATGATGACTTGGCCAGGCCCACAGCAGCAGCAACCTTGGCAGCCCCCTCAGCAGCAGCAGTTCTGGCATCCACCTCAACCAGCAACCTCGCAGGAACCGCCAGAGCAGCAGCAGCAGCATCGTCCAGCCAGTCATCCATCCTGGATGCCGCCCCAGTCACCACAGTATTCAGGCCAGTCTTCCTGGCTCCGTACCACGGAGTGGCAACCAGGGATGCCAACTCCACCGTCAGCCACCCTTGTCCAGGCTCCTTCACAAACAACTTCATTATCGTCACCCACCCTTGTCCAGGCTCCTTCAGCAACATCTTCATTGTCGTCGCTGTCAGCCACATTCAAGACACCTCTGACACCAATCAGCTGCCTGCTCCTGACCCCGGGTCCGTCGACAGCAACCTAGAAGAGGGCATGTCACCCTCACCCCTCTATACCTCCAAGGAACTCAACACCCTACCAGTCCAGGAGGCATCATCCCCACGCAGCGGTAAAAGGACAGAGACTGAGATGAGATGTAACACTTGTTAATATTTGTAAATAATTTGACTGTGATACTTGTACATATTTGATGTTTGCTGTTTTAATGTAAATAAAATGCTTTCTTATTTCACAACACTAGTAAATATTTTTAAATAATTGGACCGTAATAATTGTACATATTTGATGTTTGCTGTTATAATGTAAACAAAATGATTTCTTATCTCAAATCAATTATTTTTCTTTATAACCTTAAACTAAGAGAAAGAAAATTGAAACGAAAAAATAATAGGAAAGGAAAGAAAAATAAACCAAAACAATTTTTATGTTTGCTGTTTTAATGTAAATAAAATGAATTCCTATTTCAAAACACTCATTTTTCTGTATAACCTGAAAATAGAGTGAAAGAAAATGGAAACAAAAAATAATAGAAAGGAAAGAAAAATCAACCAAAAAAAATTTTGATGTTTGCTGTTTTAATGTAAATAAAATGATTTCTTATTTCCAAACACTTATTTTTCTGTATAACCTTAAAATAAAGTGAAAGAAAATGGAAACGAAAAAAACTAATTAAAAGGAAAGAAAAATAAACCAAAAAAATTTGATGTTTGCTATTTTAATGTAAATAAAATGATTTCTTATTTCCAAACACTTATTTTTCTGTATAACCTTGAAATAAAGTGAAAGAAAATGGAAACAAAAAAAATAATAAAAAGGAAAGAAAAATAAACCCAAAAAAATTTGATTTTTGCTGTTTTAATGTAAATAAAATGATTTCTTATTTCAAAACACTTGTAAATATTTGTAAATAATTGGACTGTAATAATTGTACATATTTGATGTTTGCTGTTCTAATGTAAATAAAATGCTTTCTTTTTTAAAAACACTTAATTTTCTCTATAATCTTAAAATAAAGTTAAAGAAAATGGAAACGAAAAAACAAAATAAAAAAAAAGGAAAGGAAAATAAACCAAAATTTTTTTTGATGTTTGCTGTTTTAATGTAAATAAAATGATTTCTTATTTCAAAACACTTATTTTTCTGTATAACCTTAAAATAAAGTGAAAGAAAATGAACACGAAAAAAATAAGAAACAAAACAAAAAGGAAAGGAAAATAAACCAAAAAATAAAGAGAAAAAAAAAATACCAGCAAGGACAATGACTGAGATGAGATGAGACACTTGTAAATATTTGTAAATAATTTGACTGTGATACTTGTACATATTTGATGTCTGCTGTTTTAATGTAAATAAAATGCTTTCTTATTAAAAAAAAAAAAAAATAAAGGGCAACAAAAAAATACACACGAAAAAGATACATTTCTTTTATTTAAAAAAATGGATCAACTCTGGATGCAGGTCATGGAGCTACTACAATTCTTTCTTGCCAAGGGACAGCACCAGCAGGGGACTTGTAGTAATGTGAAGGGTAGTCTCGCTGATCCTTTGTATCCTTCTGGGTATGATGGCCGGTTGGAGGCACCAGCCCCTGCAGGTGTTGCTCAGTACTCCATCCACCAGGAATCAGATCATGTGTGTCCGGATCTTCGTAGTCCACTTCTGAAATTGCGTGTGGGTATCTGATGAGGATGAGGTTGTGCAAGAACCAGGCACACATGGTGATCAGGTTGATGGTGTCGGGGTTCTGCTGCATCGTCATGTAGAAGCAACGGAACCTTTGACTTATTCCAAAGGCATTCTCCACGACACGTGAGGCACGAGACAACCTGTAGCTATATATGCGTTCTCGTAGGACTTGTGACCGATGGGAGAATGGTTTCATCATCCGGGTTCGGAGAGCAAAGGCCACATCCCCTACGAAGTGAATAGGGCACTGGGTGGTCATCATTAGGGAGTGGTTCTGGTTGAGGCACTCCAGCTCTGTTATCTTCTACAGCATCATGCAGGGAACAGTTGCTCAATGTTCCTCCATCCGATGCACCACCCTCTGCCCAAACATCCACATAGAGGAACTTGTAGGTAGCTTCTGCCACTGCCATCAGTGCAATGCTGTGGAAGCCCTTGTAGTTGTAGTAGCAAGAGCCAGCATTGCGTGGCTTCTTTATGGCGATGTGCTTTCTGTCCACAGCCCCCAGACAGTTGTGGTAATTCCATCTGGAACTGAACCTGGCAGCAACTTCCTTCCAGTCCTCTTCAGTTTTGGGGTAGTGCAGCACTTCGTCCTTGTAGAATGCGATGATGGCTTTACATATCGTGGGTATGAACTTGCAGATGGTACTTGCTTCAACCCTGAAGCTGTACTGCAGACTTTGATAGGAATTTCCAGTGGCTTAACCCTGGATAGGTACGGTGGGTCGTTTGCGACCCCGAGCGTCAAAAAAAAAACAGGTTTTTCTCACGTGACTCACCCCTGTGACTGAATTTGTGGGTGATCGACCTGCAGGAGGTGTCTCCCCTACACGCTCTAGTAGTGTCCAGATGTGCATTGCTGTAGCTGTACTCCTTCCCCGATTTCTGAGACGCGTCGGGGTCGTTCGCGTCCGAGTTTACCCTTCTGAGGTAGTTTGCATAATTATCAAAGTTATTACGTATTATGAAATTGTCGTAGAATGGTGCAACTTGTATAGGTTATCAGTTGTGGAAAGTCTTGGTGGATTGTTTGGCTACCATGTGCATGTTTTTTTTTTTAGTTAAAATGTCGTTCATCACCACGAGGACTATTTTACCGCGAGTGCCCCTTTTTCATTTTTTTTCATTTTTTTGCCAAGTCATTTTTCCGTAAGATATTGCCAAATAGTGTCGTAAAACTTTTGCTTGTTTAGTGTTGGAAAGTGTGTCTAGATGATCTGGCTACCCATGCATGACTTTGTTTTTGTCAGATACGACGTAGTTATTGGTATATTGGGTATTTAACTGCTGTTACCAATTTCTGTTTTTTTTTCAATATTTGTAAAAATTACTACGTAGTAAGAAATTGCTGTATATTATTCATTTTTTTTTTCATGTTTATGTGTTAGAAAGTGTGCCTTGATGGTTGGGCTAACACGTGCATGTCTTTTTTTTTATCTGAGATGTCGTATATTAGAATGTCGGGCATTTTACCGCGAGTGTCCCTTTTTAATTTTTTTTAATTTTTTTGCCAAGTCATTTTTCCGGAAGATATTGCGAAATAGTGTCGTAAAACTTTTGCTTTTTTAATGTTGGAAAGTGTGTCTAGATGATCTGGCTACCCATGCGTGATTTTGTTTTTGTCAGATACGACGTAGTTATTGGTATATTGGGTATTTAACTGCGGTTGCCAATTTCTGTTTTTTTTTTCAATATTTGTAAAAATTTACTACGTAGTAAGGAATTGCCGTATATTATTGATTTTTTTTTCATGTTTGTGTTAGAAAGTGTGCCTTGATGGTTGGGCTAACACGTGCATGTCTTTTTTTTTTTATCTGAGATGCCGTATATTAGAATGTTGGGCATTTTTCCGCGAGTGCCCCTTTTTATTTGTTTTGCATTTTTTTGCTTAGTCATGTTACCGTAAGGAATTGGCAAGTAGTGTCGCAAAACTTATATTTTTATAGTGTTGGAAAGTGTTTCTAGATGATCTGGCTACCCATGCCTATTTTTTTTTTAGCCAGATATGGCGTATATATAAGTATATGTTCGATTTTCCTGTGATTGCCATTTTTTCGTTTTTTCCCATTTCTTTCAAAATTACTACGTACTAAGGAACTATCACAGAGTAATATTTCATTTATATGTTCATTTGTCGGAAAATATGCCTTGATGGTTTGCCTAGCACGTGGCTGAAATTTTTTTTTCTGAAATGCCGTATATTAGAATGGCCATTTTTCCACGAGTGCCCCTTTTTATTTGTTTTGCATTTTTTTGCTTAGTCATGTTACCGTAAGGAATTGGCAAGTAGTGTCGCAAAACTTATATTTTTATAGTGTTGGAAAGTGTTTCTAGATGATCTGGCTACCCATGCCTATCTTTTTTTTAGTCAGATATGGCGTATATATAGGTATGTGTTCGATTTTCCGGTGATTGCCATTTTTTCGTTTTTTCCCAATTCTTTCAAAATTACTACGTACTAAGGAACTATCACAGAGTAATGATTCCTCTAGATGTTTATTTGTCGGAAAATTTTGTTTACTTTTTTTTTGATTGAATATCATCAAATTTTTTTAGCTAAAATATTCTTTTACATTTTTTTTTTCGATTTTATTTCCCTTCAAAAAAAATTTTTTGGGTCAGAATTTTAATTTTATAGTCGTAAAATAATCGACAATTATCCAGCAACCCACCATACAATTGTTATGCATATCCAATAATAATTAGATTAGTAAATAACACCTTGAAATTGACATACCCTTCCTACATTTCAAGTGGCAGATTAGGGAGTCTGAGTCAGTGGGGTTGGCGGCCATTTTGTGGACATATCCGAAGCGTAAGCTGCCCTATCTATATATATTCTTGTTCCCTATAGAATGTGTGATATTTTGGTGTATTTTTACCTGCATAAATATCATATTATATATTAAATATATGTATTTTTTTACGAAATTTCCAAGTACTCAAAAAATTACCTTTAGATATGGCCCCTGATATAAATGTAAATTACAAAATAATGAAGATTTTTTTACATATTTCTATTTTAGGATAACATATGTTTATTCCCTAAAAAAATTAGCCACTTCCTATTTCATTTGGGTACCCAAAAAAATTCATGAAATTTGGACAATTTTTTTTGGCCAAAAAAAGATACCCTTTTTTTCTCATTTCAGATCTTCACCTCCATGGGTCTGACTTCATCCAAAATACATCAAGATGTGTCCTAAACATTCAAGAATCAATTCCTAAAAGGATTTGTGTATATATGTATTAACTTTTTTTTATGAATTTTTATGTCAGGTCTTTTTTTTTTTCTACTTAATTTTTTAAAATATTTATAATAAATAGTTTTTCTGCAGATGAGTAGTATTTATCTTTACAGTTGTTTTAAGCATTCATTGAAGTTTTTTTTGGCAAAAGAAAAAAGGAGGTTACTGCAAAAACTGATTTTTCAAGAATTTTTTTTGGCGTCGGGGTCGTTCGCGTCCGAGTATACCCTTAAAGGGGTGTCCGAGGACCGTACCTATCCAGGGTTAAAAGTGGAGTGTGGCAGCCAACTTGAGTCCAACTTGAAGCGGTTCCCTAATGAAGGTGGACTGCTTCTGCAGGTGAGGGGTTAACTTCTCAACCATCTCTTGGAACAGGTCAGGTGTGATTCTGAGGTAATTTTTGTAGCCCTTTTGATCTTTCTTGTGGAGTTCAGTCAGTAGACTGTCATACTGTCCAAACTCGCGCCTTCTGTTTAACCATTCCCTGACCCACACTTTCCTTTGTATCTTTCTTCGAGGTGGGGTTGCCTTTTGTTTATCTTCTTCCTCTGCCAGCTTTTTCTGCTGCTTTCCAACAATGGCTAGAGCAGCTGCCAGGTATAGGTATCTTCTCCTCTTTGCAATGGAGTCTCTGACAGTAAGCATTGTTGTCTCTTCCACAGCCAATCCAAGAATATCCTCGGGTTGGAGAAGCCTCGTTTTTATATGGCGTGGCCAAGTCGGCACGACACCATCTGCATTGCGTGAACTCGTTGTGCCAATGCGGGAAGT
>NC_090733.1:17374216-17381716 GCF_036898095.1 Palaemon carinicauda | reverse complement strand
ATTAAGTAGAAAAAAAAAGACCTGACATAAAAATTCATAAAAAAAAAGTTTATACATATATACACAAATCCTTTTAGGAATTGATTCTTGAATGTTTAGGACACATCTTGATGTATTTTGGATGAAGTCAGACCCATGGAGGTGAAGATCTGAAATGAGAAAAAAAGGGTAACTTTTTTTGGCCAAAAAAATTTGTCCAAATTTCATGAATTTTTTTGGGTACCCAAATGAAATAGGAAGTGGCTAATTTTTTTAGGGAATAAACATATGTTATCCTAAAATAGAAATATGTAAAAAAATCTTCATTATTTTGTAAATTACATTTATATCAGGGGCCATATCTAAAGGTAATTTTTTGAGTACTTAGAAATTCCGTAAAAAAATACATATATTTAATATATAATATGATATTTATGCAGGTAAAAATATACCAAAATATCACAAATTCTATAGGGAACAAGAATATATATAGATAGGGCAGCTTACGCTTCGGATATGTCCACAAAATGGCCGCCAACCACACTGACTCAGACTCCCTAATCTGCCACTTGAAATGTAGGAAGGGTATGTCAATTTCAAGGTGTTATTTACTAATCTAATTATTATTGGATATGCATAAAAATTGTATGGTGGGTTGCTGGATAATTGTCGATTATTTTACGAATATAAGATTAAAATTCTGACCCAAAAAAATTTTTTTGAAGGGAAATAAAATCGAAAAAAAAAATGTAAAACAATATTTTAGCTAAAAAAATTTGATGATATTCAATCAAAAAAAAAAGTAAACAAAATTTTCCGACAAATAAACATCTAGAGGAATCATTACTCTGTGATAGTTCCTTAGTACGTAGTAATTTTGAAAGAATTGGGAAAAAACGAAAAAATGGCAATCACCGGAAAATCGAACACATACCTATATATACGCCATATCTGGCTAAAAAAAAGATAGGCATGGGTAGCCAGATCATCTAGAAACACTTTCCAACACTATAAAAATATAAGTTTTGCGACACTACTTGCCAATTCCTTACGGTAACATGACTAAGCAAAAAAATGCAAAACAAATAAAAAGGGGCACTCGAGGAAAAATGGCTAACATTCTAATATACGGCATTTCAGAAAAAAAAAATTCAGCCACGTGCTAGTCAAACCATCAAGGCACATTTTCCGACAAATAAACATCTAAATGAATAATTACTCTGTGATAGTTCCTTAGTACGTAGTAATTTTGAAAGAAATGGGAAAAAACGAAAAAATGGCAATCACAGGAAAATCGAACACATACCTATATATACGCCATATCTGGCTAAAAAAAGAAGATAGGCATGGGTAGCCAGATCATCTAGAAACACTTTCCAACACTATAAAATTATAAGTTTTGCGACACTACTTGCCAATTCCTTACGGTAACATGACTAAGCAAAAAAATGCAAAACAAATAAAAAGGGGCACTCGTGGAAAAATGGCCATTCTAATATACGGCATTTCAGAAAAAAAAAATTTCAGCCACGTGCTAGGCAAACCATTAAGGCATATTTTCCGACAAATAAACATATAAATGAAATATTACTCTGTGATAGTTCCTTAGTACGTAGTAATTTTGAAAGAAATGGGAAAAAACGAAAAAATGGCAATCACAGGAAAATCGAACACATACTTATATATACGCCATATCTGGCTAAAAAAAAAATAGGCATGGGTAGCCAGATAATCTAAAAACACTTTCCAACACTATAAAAATATAAGTTTTGCGACACTACTTGCCAATTCCTTACGGTAACATGACTAAGCAAAAAAATGCAAAACAAATAATAAGGGGCACTCGCGGAAAAATGCCCAACATTCTAATATACGGCATCTCAGATAAAAAAAAAGACATGCACGTGTTAGCCCAACCATCAAGGCACACTTTCTAACACATAAACATGAAAAAAAAATCAATAATATACGGCAATTCCTTACTACGTAGTAAATTTTTACAAATATTGAAAAAAAAAACAGAAATTGGCAACCGCAGTTAAATACCCAATATACCAATAACTACGTCGTATCTGACAAAAACAAAATCACGCATGGGTAGCCAGATCATCTAGACACACTTTCCAACACTAAAAAAGCAAAAGTTTTACGACACTATTTCGCAATATCTTACGGAAAAATGACTTGGCAAAAAAATGAAAAAAAAGGAAAAAGGGACACTCGCGGTAAAATGCCCGACATTCTAATATACGACATCTCAGATAAAAAAAAAGACATGCACGTGTTAGCCCAACCATCAAGGCACACTTTCTAACACATAAACATGAAAAAAAATGAATAATATACGGCAATTCCTTACTACGTAGTAATTTTTACAAATATTGAAAAAAAAACAGAAATTGGTAACCGCAGTTAAATACCCAATATACCAATAACTACGTCGTATCTGACAAAAACAAAGTCATGCATGGGTAGCCAGATCATCTAGACACACTTTCCAACACTAAACAAGCAAAAGTTTTACGACACTATTTGGCAATATCTTACGGAAAAATGACTTGGCAAAAAAATGAAAAAAAATGAAAAAGGGGCACTCGCGGTAAAATGGTCCTCGTGGTGATGAACGACATTTTAACTAAAAAAAAAAACATGCACATGGTAGCCAAACAATCCACCAAGACTTTCCACAACTGATAACCTATACAAGTTGCACCATTCTACGACAATTTCATAATACGTAATAACTTTGATAATTATGCAAACTACCCTAGAAGGGTAAACTCGGACGCGAACGACCCCGACGCGTCTCAGAAATCGGGGAAGGAGTACAGCTACAGCAATGCACATCTGGACACTACTAGAGCGTGTAGGGGAGACACCTCCTGCAGGTCGATCACCCACAAATTCAGTCACGGGGGTGAGTCACGTGAGAAAAACCTGTTTTTTTTTTACGCTCGGGGTCGCAAACGACCCACCGTACCTATCCAGGATACGGGTTAAGTACGTGTGACGCATGGGTGCCGCACGGTTCCCAAGTGTCGTGAGATGAATGCCTGGGAAAATTATGGCGTACTGCACATGGCGGAAGAGTACTCAGCATGCACTAAGGACCTGCGTGTAATGCAGGTGACGCACTTCCAGAGTTCAAATCCTAAGCGTCCCCAGTGGTGGGGTGGGGGGGGGGGGGGGTGGGGGGGGGGGGGTTAAAAACCACCGTGCTATGCCCGTGCCCCACATTTGAAAGTTCTACAGCGTGGACATCCATTATATATATATATATATATATATATGTATATATATATATATATATATATGCATTATATATAAAGATATATATATATATATATTTATATTTATATATATATATATATATATGCATTTATATATATATATATATATATATGCATTTATAAATAAAAATATATATACAGTATATATATATATATATATATATGAATTTATATATATATATATATATATATGAATTTATATATATATATATGCATTTATATATGAAGATATATATATATATATATATATGCATTTATATATATATATATATATATATAAATATATATATATATATATATATAGATATATATATATATCTATATATGCATATACATATATATAAATATATATATATATATATATATACACACTCAAATAATCACGCACAAGCAAGCTGATTACCGTCTTTGTACAAAATTGGGGATCCGGAGAGATAGTAATAAGAATACTGAGAGAGAGAGAGAGAGAGAGAGAGAGAGAGAGAGAGAGTAATATGAATACTGAGAGAGAGAGAGAGAGAGAGAGAGAGAGAGAGAGAGAGAGCGAGAGAGTGAGTACCTACTTGGCAAAGGGAGTAAGGCGTTGGGCACAACTCCCCATACAAATTTTTTAGCCGTACCTGTCTAGGAATTTTTCAGTCGTAGCCATAAACTCCTGCGATGTAAGGCCTTGGTAACAACTGGCCGTACTACCAGCTACGGGGGTTATACGGGCAAAATTTGTGTATATCGTGGGTGTAACACAAGGGGCACGCAACAGTCTTTGACCTCGTAGCCCGCCGTATGCCAGCCACAGAATCTGCATGTACTCCCTTTAATTCCGTACGACAAACGTGCGTGGCTCGTACTTGTGATGCAAGTTACACGCAAATTACACGTACGACCAATATGCGGAGATCATGCCACAGAAAATCCTACGGCACGTAAGTTGCACGTAATTCACACGCACGGCGTGCATGCTGTCTGCGACTACAAATTTTCTTGACCGCCGCAGAACATTGAAGTGCAGTGAGTGAAGATTCTGCGGCTGGTATACGGCGGCCAACGAGGTCCAAGACTGTTGCGTTCCCGTTGCGTCATACCCACGATTTTACACAAATTTTGCCCGTATAACCCCCGTAGCTGGTAGTACGGCCAGTTGTGCCCAAGGCCTTAGGTAAATACCTGGCTATTAACCATATGTTTGGTCTAATTGCTTGCAGACGGATAAATGACTGTAAATTTACTGTAAAGAATCTTACAAAATTTATGAGCCAACTTAGGTCATCATAACATCTATTACTTTAAACAACAACAACAACAACAACAGCTACATCAATAATAATATTCTTAACAATGACAAAAGTTACAGTGAAATAGACAATGATTGATTGATTATTATTATTATTATTATTATTATTATTATTATTATTATTATTATTATTATTATTATCATTATTATTATTATTATTTACTATTTCCTGCTACTCAGGTGACAATTTATTCCTATAAAGGTCTTAAAAATTCTTTTGTGAGAAACATTTTCGGGCGTATGTGGGTATGAATGCATATCACTTAAGGGAAGCCAAATTCCTGTAATGAATTGATATCTGGACCTACAAAATATGATCTAAATGGAAATCTATTCTTATTATGATCATCACCAACATCATATTCATAATAATAATAATAATAATAATAATAATGATTATTATTATTATTATTATTATTATTATTATTATTATTATTATTATTATTATTATGATGATGATGATGATGATGATGATGATGATGATGATGATGTTGGTCCTTCTTGTTTAATTTATTGTTCATATTTAAATGAATTTCACATTTCATCTCAAGCACTCTAAACTTTCCAACCACGTCTGGTTGCCTCCATTACCGTTTTTCCTATAGAAATAATATCATAACTCGAACGCATTGCGTGAGACCTTTCGAAGAGAACGATTTCCGAGCCTTACACGTAAACAGTTTAACCTTTAGTCTCCTCCATCTTATTTACCTTGTTTCTTTCATTTCATAATGACTCATTCGTTGCGTAGATTTTTTTCTCATTATATTCATCTACAAAATATCACTTTTTTTTTGTACGCAGTGAATTATTATTATTATTATTATTATTATTATTATTATTGCTTGCAAGCTATAACCATAGTTGAAAAAGCGGGATGCTATAAGCCCCGGGGTCCCAACAGGGGAAATAGCCCAGTGAGGAAAGGGAACAAGGAAAGATAAAATATTCTAAGAGCGGTAACATTAAAATAAATATCTCCTAAATAAACTATAAAAACTTTAACAAAACCAGAAGATAATTTAGATAGAATAGTGTGCACGAGTGTACCCTTAAGCAAGAGAACTCTAAACCAAAGCCGCGGAATACCATGGTACAGAGGCTAGGGCACTACCAAAGACTAGAGAACAATGGTATGATTTTGGAGTGTCCTTTTCCTAGAAGAGCTGCTTATCATAGCTAAAAAGTCTCTTCTACCCTTACCAAGAGGAAAGTAGCCACTGAACAATTGAAGTGCAGTGGTTAAACCCTTGGGTGAAGAAGAATTGTTTGGTAATCTAAATGTTGTCAGGTGTATGAGGACAGAGGAGAATCTGTAAAGAATAGGCCAGATTATTCGCTGTATGTGTAGGCAAAAGGAAAGTAAACCGTAACCAGAGAGAAAAATTCAATGAAGTACTGTCTGGCCAGTCAAAGGACCCCATAACTCACTGGCGATAGTATTTCATTGGGTGGTTGGTACATTAGCGTCTACAGTTTAATTGCTAGACAAACCCTTTTTATTCTCATTTTATACCCTCTCTGGAAAGTCCACTTCTCCAGCTTACTTTTTAACGACGAAGATAGTCCTTCTGTTTCTGGAGATAAAGTCTTGGCCTGGGAGACATGCACTCACGTCATCTACACTGTAAAGAGAAGGATTAGTTGAGTTACTTCTCAAAATTCTGTTGTTAAGTAACGAGATAACGAAGGATATGTACAAAATGGGAACATGATTATTATGATCCCTTGCGTCTAAAGAGGTGCCCTATAAAGAAAAACTATAAGAGTCTTTAAAGGCTTATGGAAAAAATTTAGCTAAAATATCCTATATTAAGAGGTGCCCTAGAAAGAAAAACTATAAGATTCTTTAAAGGCTTATGGAAACAATTTAGCTAAAATTTCATATATTTGTGGAAACAAATTAGATAATGTACTATCTATTTTTGTTTTCAATGTACGTGCTTTTTAATTGATAATCATTATTCTACATAAACATGTTTAATGAAAAACAGCAACATGATAATTGAACGAAAAAGCTAAAATATATTACTGTATAGAAGACAAAACAACACAAAACGGTAAAATGTATATAAGGGCAACTTTTTTTGGACAATTTATTTAGTAGAGCTAAAGTGACCCCATTCTTGAAGCTTTCCTCCAGCCATTATACATTTAGTCACTATATCCATTCTGGCAATAGCAGATGAAATATGCTAATAGATGGCTGTACAGATTCATAACTTGGTGGGAAATTCTAGGGACGAGTCACAATGCTTTTACAACCCACTAATATATTAAGCTACATCGAGATATAACACAGCTGTAAAAGATGTATTATTATCTTTGGAATAGTGTGTATAATTTGCTAATTAAGACCATATTCTTTTTTTTTTATTAACTGGGCTTTACACCAGGATTATGCTTTCTTCTCTCTTCTAATCTCAGAGCGTATTATGCAGAAATATGTTATAGAATTTATTAAGCTGTCTTTATTTGAAGGGGTAATGCGATAGATGATTTTGAATTACAGACTTCCTTTCCTTTTAAGAAAACAAGTACCTTTATGTTATCGTGTATAGTGTCTTTTGCACAAGAGAGAGAGAGAGAGAGAGAGAGAGAGAGAGAGAGAGAGAGAGTGTTTTGCTGTGAAAGGTCATTTTGAAGAATTATAAAACAACTATAAAATTCTAGCTTTTTACCTGTTCTGATTTTTAAATGCAGATACATCAACAAAAAGAAATTCTATTCTTTTTTTAAGCCAGGACAACAGATTTTGTTTTAATGGTGAAGAGTCTGAGACCAAAAGGAAAAACAAAGTTCTTGGTAGACATATGGTAATATTTGTAACTGAAGTGATGGATTGAATATTAGGTATCTCCAAATAACAATAATCTTATTGAAAGGTTCAAACCAATGACCTCACTCACTTGGCTACAAACGGTTATTGTGACCCTTGAT
>NC_090733.1:17354216-17364216 GCF_036898095.1 Palaemon carinicauda | reverse complement strand
ATAGAAAAAAAAATGGTCAACACAGCAAAAGCCACGTTTATCCTTAATCTTAAGAGGCAATTAACATCAGTAAGAAGATAATTCTTATCCAAACAAATGAAACTAAAAAAGTGGTATAAACCCTTTAAATAATAAAAATCTGAATTGCTTCATCATTTTTGCGTCAGTTTCAAACTCTTCCCGCTGGAAGAACTCAAATAGAAAAGAGTTTTTGAGCTTTTTGCAAGCAATGGACACCATAAAAATCTCACTAATTGCTCTGTCAAATGCAAGTACGGAATTTACGGTTCTGTGTTGCAAATGGAAAACTAAGACTTGTTTTTTATGGTTAATTTGGAAAAAAAAAACTAATAACAAGTGCGGCATTGTGCGTCGGAATAAAAGTTATATTGTTGTATAAAACTTTGGAAAATTACTTTTATGTCACTGGGTTTGAATAATCTGATTATACGTCAAAAGCTCGGCCGCGAATGCAGAGCGCACAAAAAAACAATACCTGTGGATGAGAAAGTTGAATAGATGCATACAATGTATGCTGTATATATATTCAGGACCCTGTACATAGTCAACATATAGTAAAGTCATTGTTCATTTGCAGAAGCGCTGCTCAAATGTATATTCGTTTCGAAGTTACAAATATTGTTTTTGAGAAAAAGCTTATATTTTTGACATCAGGGAAATCTCGTATTTTCAATATATTCTAGTCCTCTTCATCACCATTGTTCGGGAATTGGTAATACCTTAAAAAGTCTCTCTCTCTCTCTCTCTCTCTCTCTCTCTCTCTCTCTCTCTCTCTCTCTCTCTCTCTCTCTCTCATAGAAAATTAGAAATCGCGAACAAATTTTTTCTTATCATTTCTATTCTTTTTTCCATTCTTCCTGATTTTAAATCTAATTAAATATAGCTTAATGTAGAAGATTTTATATTCAAAATATTACCTGTAAATTCTCATGAATGTTAAGATAATTACTTTAAATTACAATTAACCATCTAATGACAGGAATATGGATGAGCCAAGATCAAATTATCATATAATAAAACTATAGTAAGTCGTTATCATTTTGATGTTCTTCATTTCATTCATAAGAGGAAGAAGAACATTTATTGAATATGCATATATATGTATATATATTTGCATTATATGTATATATATATATATATATATATATATATATATATATATATATATATATATATATATATATATATATTTATATATATCTACATAAATGCATATATATATATATATATATATATATATATATATATATATATATATATCTACATAAATGCACATATATATATATATATATATATATATATATATATATATATATATATATACATATATATATATATATATATATATATGTATATATAATGTATATCTTTATATATATCTATATTCATGCATATATATATATTTATATATATATATATATATATATATATATGTATGTATATATATACATATATATATATATATACATATATATATATGTATTTATATAAATACATATCTATATACAGTATATATATATATATATATATATATATATATATATATATATATATATATATATATAAATATATATATATATATATATATATATATATATATATATATATATATATATATATATATATATATATATATATATATATATACAGATATATATATACAGATACATATATGTATACATATATATATAATATATATATATATATATATATATATATATATATATATATATATATATATATATATATATATATATATATATATAGGGTGATAAACTACCTAGAAATATAAAAGCGGCTAATTTTTTTCTGGATGGAAATATTAACAGTTTGTTCATGTCTTGTGTCCTATTTATACGATTGATCTTGAATCTAAAGAGGAGAATGCCTTAGCCGTAGGCGGGACACACATATATAAAATGAATTAGCTTTATCTCTCTCTCTCTCTCTCTCTCTCTCTCTCTCTCTCTCTCTCTCTCTCTCTCTCTCTCGTTATGCCCTTTTTCCTTGAAGCTGATCTCAAATTGATTTTATATTTTAATATATACATATATATATATATATATATATATATATATATATATATATATATATGTATATATATATATATATATATATATATACATATATATATATACATACATATATAACTATATATATATAAATATATATATATATATATATATATATATATATATATATATATATATACATATATATATACAATATATATATATATATATATATATATATATATATATATATATGTATACATATATATACAGTATATATATATATATATATATATGTATATATATATATATATATATATATATACATAGTGTATATATATGTATATATATATCAATTATTTCTTCAATTATATACCTATCTATCTATTTATCTATCTATCTATCTAAATATCTATCTATCTTTATATATATATATATATATATATATATATATATATATATATATATATATATATATATATATATATATATATATATATATATATACGTGATACTGGAATATAGGTTTGTGAAATGATGAAGTCCCTGGCGAAATCCAAAATCCAAGCAGAAGCACAAAATTCTCCGTAATTCTCGGAGTACAAATGGTGGAATATACCTCGCTATCTTTGACAGGCTCACATTCTTTTCCAAAGGATCCTTCCTCGTGGTCATTGAAAGGTTCAATCGAGTCTTTCGAGATGTAAGTCAGGATGACCTACAGAATATGAAAAAAATGCGACTTAAATGATTGATGCTAGTAAGTATAAACTGTGGAATTAATAACAAGTCCAATACCTAAACAAAAAATTATCTATATACGACTTTTCTTGTTTAGACATTTTTACTTCATTTAAATATTTCTATCATTTTCCCTCTCACCATCACTTCCTCTTTCCCTGTCTCGTTTGTCTTATCGTCATTCGGCTTTTGTGAAAAAGTTGGAAAAAAAATTCGTCTGCTGTCGTTCATGGAAATGTCCTCAGAAAAAAAATCGCAGTGAGAGAGAGAGAGAGAGAGAGAGAGAGAGAGAGAGAGAGAGAGAGAGAGAGAGAGAGAGAGAGAGAGAGAGAGAGAGAGTATCACATGAGGCAACCTCTCTCTCTATTATATGAAAAGATATAATACAATCACCAATGTTTTCCCAATGAAGTAAGTCAAATTTGGAGAAAAGTAATTCGTAAACAGAGTTACATGAGTCTGGCCTCTCTATCATAAAGCAGAATATGTGCTATATTTTGGGATGTTCTTTGACTATTCCCACAGGTAATTTTTAATTGTATTCTTGATAAAAAGGTGACAAAAAGGTGGGCGTCGGTTCTTGTAATACTTAAATACTAAAAAGATATAGATTGTAAGTAAATAAAAAGACACAGGGATTTAAAGACTAGATTTTTTTAGGCCTCATTTATGAAATGAAGAAATTTGCCCAGTTTAAATGTTGGATTTATTAGTATATTTGATGAATGCGTAATGAAAAATTACGACAATCATATTATTATCTAAGTTACACGAATTAAATTAATTGATAAAGATTTGACACATCGATCTTATTCATTATTCGCAGATATGAATAATAAACGTATTTAAAAAAAGCGAGAATATGTAGAGAAAATGATAAAAGATAACAGAAAATTATATATAAAAAATTAGTAGTTTTGTATCATGTACAAACACATTGACCTCTGATATGAAACTTTTGGTTCAGCACGAAAACTAATAGGGAAATCCGCAGAATGTGATTGTAAGATACACGATTTGTGTTTATAGATTCCAGTAATATTGAAGTAAAGCCCTAATTCAGAGGAAGTCTTAATCCCTAACAATCCTTTTGAGGGAAACTGGGAGTTTGGGCCCTCGTCAGGGGTTTGTCGTCCAATCCGCTTAGAGGGTAACCGGTTAGAAAGGACTTAGTCTTTCATTTAAATAATTGGTTGTCATTTCTGATAATCTAGGGTTCAATATCAGGTATATGTCAGTTATTTAAGCTTTTCAGGGATTAACTAACATTGTATACAAATAGTAAAATTTGCACTGAATATAGATTCGTGTACAGCATACTATATATATATATATATATATATATATATATATATATATATATATGTATATATATATATATATATATATATATATATATATATATATGTATATATATATATATATATATATATATATATATATATATATATATATATATATATACCTTATGCTGTATATATATATATATATATATATATATATATATATATATATATATACATATATATATATATGTATATACCTTATGCTGTATATACATATATATATATATATATATATATATATATATATATATATATATATATATATATATATCGTATGCTGTATATATGTATATACATATATATATATATATATATATATATATATATATATATATATATATATATACATATATATATATATATATATATATATAGATAGATAGATAGATAGATAGATAGATAGATAGATAAATAGATAGATATATATAATGAAAATACATACATAAAAACTTGAGCCAGTAACAAAAGTGAAAGGATGAGTAATATAAAAGTATCAAAAGGCATAAAATGATACATAGCACCAGATGTCTCAACTCTTCATTCAATAATAAATGGAGAAGATTTCATAGTAGTAAAAATCACAGAACTTTACACAAAAATGTCTACAAGAATGCTCTATACCTACAGCTTTGAAAAACCTTATCTTTATATTTATTCACAAAAAAGAGACCAAAAAGACCTAAAAAATTACCGTCCAATAAGTTTACTCTTAGTAATATATAGATTATATACAAAGATCATTATGCCAAATAGAAAGACATCTGGACTTTAATCAACTAAGAGAGCAAGCAGGCTTTAGAATTGGGTATTCAACAACTGACCAAATCCAGTTAAATAACTAGGTAAAAGAAAAATGAACTAGGTAGGACAAACCAATGTGATTGGAATTTCTAGACATTGAGAAAGCTTTTGATTCTGTCAAAACTTCAGCATTAATGAAAGGTCTTCAAAGAGAAAAGGGAGATGAATCTCATGTTAGAACATTTTAAGATATCTATATTGGTAATGGACATACAACAATCCTAAAACTATATGAAGATAGTGAGAAAAGTTTGATTAGGAAAGTTATTAGAATGAAGACTCAATCTTTCATACATTAGTCATAGCTTGAGAAAAAGTTTTCAACAATAGATTTGGAAAGTCCTGGAATTCATATTATTATTATCGTTATTACTTGCTAAGCTACAACACTAGTTGGAAAACCAGGATGCTATAAGCCCAGGGGCCCCAACGGGGAAAATAGCCCAGCGAGGAAAGGAAACAAGGAGAAATAGAATATTTAAAGAACAGTGACATAAAAAAAAAATATCCCGTGTATAAACTACAAAAACTTTCACAAAACACGAAGAAGAGAAAAAGAAACAACAGTGGAAGACCATGGTACAGAGGCTATGGCACTACCCAATTGTAGAGAACAATGGTTTTATTTTGGAGTGTCCTTCTCCTAGAAGACCTGCTTACCATAGCTAAAGAGTCTCTTCTACCCTTACCTAGAAGAAAGTGGCCACTGACCAACGATAGTGCAGTAACTCCTTAGGTGAAGAAGAATTGTTAGGTAATGTCAGTGTTGTCAGGTGTATGAGGACAGAGGAGAATATGTAAAGAATATGCCAGACTATTCGGTGTATGTGTAGGCAAAGGGGAAAAGAACCGTAACCAGAAAGAAGAATCCAATGTAGTACTGATTGGCCAGCCAAAGGACCCCATAACTAAAGAGCGGTAGTATCTCAACGGGTGGCTGGAGCCCTGGCTAACCTACCACCTTAACAACTTAATATTTACAGATAACATAGTTCTATTTAATGAATTATTGGAGTAATTACAAAGGATGGTGGACGATTTGAATCGCTAGAGCAGAAATGTAGGACTGAAAATGAATGTAAGTAAAAAAAACTAATGTTCAAGGAAAATGTGCTGAGACAACAAATAAGGGTTATGACGAACCTCAAGAGATTGTTAATGAATATACATACTTAGAACAGGCTGGAGGTGTTTCCTAAGCACACAAAATCAAATTAAAAGAAAGATGAGCTTGGAATGGATAACTTTTGTAAAACAAACTGAGATCATGAAAAACAGATTGCCATTTCTCTAAAAAGAAAAATATTCTATTAGATGGTCCTACCAGTATTGACTTCTGCATCAAAAACTTGGAGTCGCACGAAATCATTAGTACATAAACTATAAACAACTTAGAAACTTATGAAAAAGAAATCACGGGAATTATATTAAAAGACCGAAAAAGAGTAACATGAATAGTAGAGCGAAATAAAGTAGAGGATATTCTAACAATATGTCATAGACGGACACGGACTTGACATATAATAGATGGACTAAAAGAAAAACAGAATGGGTCCCTACGCATTGTAAACAAAGTAAGGGAAGGAAGAAAAGACAATGGATTGACGAGTTAAGAAAATGTGTGTTTATAGAATTGCATAGAAAGACCATAAACAGACGCATGCGGAAAGATATTTCTGCGGCCTTTGTCTTGCAGGGTACTCGTAACGGCTGATGATAATATATATATACATATATATATATATATATATATATATATATATATATATATATATATATATATATATATATATATATATATATATAAAGACTGCTCATTAAAGATTTCTCCTGGCTCACTTAGGAATATTGCATCTGACTGAAACTTCACCTATGTGTTGGTACATTAGTGTGTAGGTCACATGATAATTTTCAGCATTGAACTCAGATTGCTTAATTTTTTAATGGTGTTAGATTGAAATAAGGTCTAACCATGGACCCAGTTGAGTACCGATGAGTGATCAGGTTTCTACATTTGAAAGGTCGCACGCAATTAAACAAACTTATGGAGAAGTTGCCTCGTCATATGATGTTAAACGCTAGCATCGCTAGTTCAAGTGTGGCCGAACATCTGTCGAAACGGCGCCCTTTCCTGGAAGCCCCCAATCTGCCATTTAATGAAGAGACCCTCAATCCACTAGAGGCTGTCATTTTCGAAATATATCGTATAACTGTTCGTCAATTAGTCCAAACTGTGAAGATAAGTGTAGATTTGTGGAAAAAATTATTCCGGATCATTTGCACATGAATAAGGTGTCTGTGTGCACGGTATATTTCCAGGCTCATTACTCCTTTTCAGAAGCAGGAATGAGTGCATTGTGTCAACAAAACCAGGAAGCCTTTTTTGACGGACTTATTACACAGGATGAAACATGAGTACATCACTATGATCTTAAGACTAAAGTCCATATCATTTCAAATTGATATCTTTCGTATTCGTACAACTTCGCTGAATTGATTTGGATATCATTGGGGGAAGGAATGAAAGGTATCATTAGTATGAACGTTTATTAAAAAGGGTGATGGTTATGATAATCATAATGACAATTGGTATATAGTAATTAATAGTAATTATATATTAACTAATAACTAATAATAGATAAATAAATAATAGTTTGTAAACAAATTATAACACATAACAATTAATAAATGAATAATAAAAAAATGATAAATGATATTTAATGAAGAAATAAAAATATTCAAAATTAACAATAGATGATAATATAAATGAATGATATCAATAAGGTAACCGATATCACAAGCTAATAGGTATGGATTAATGGTAATTTATATGAATGAAAAATAATATTATTATATAATAATATCAATCATTGATATTCAATAACAATTATGATGATGTAGGTAACGATAAAAATAATGCTGCAGAAAATATTAATTATGTTGAAGTTGATGATAACCCTAGAGCCCTTAAACTAAACGGACTTCTGTAGCCCTGTCTAAGGAAAGAACTGCTAGTAATTTCATTCTTTTGAAAGTATTTTAAACGTTTTATTGTCTGTGTATTGAGTGTAGTCCAGCAGATATGTCAAAAAGATGTTCACTTCCGGAAGAAAGCATGAAAATTTGTATACAGGGGTTTTTAAGTATGCTGAATCCACGCTGGCAAACAAAGGGGTCCTACTCAAAATTAAGAAATCCAAAATGGCCGCCCTGCGAATTGCCGATTTTGCTATTTCATCAGAACATTGGTTCTTTTTGACCTAGAAACATGATCTTAATTTAGATATATAGGTTTTTAGGGTCAAGGAATGCAATAAGACTCCTTAAAAAAACATAAAATGTAATTTAGAACAAAATTCAAGATGGCTGCCTTCCATGCATAATGCAAACCAGTAAACTATTTTTCTATTCAGCATATAACTACTTTATTCACCTTTACACTGTTATTGATAGGTTTTGGGACAAGAATTTCAATAAAGCATTTTGATTCCTATAATATGTTCACCAGTAAAAAATCTTTGTCGTAACGCACAAAGAATAGAGATGTACACTTGTCATTTTCTTATTATATTGGGAATATTCATTGGACAAATGGTTTTACTGAAACAGTATTAAGATGAAAATAAAATATTGAAATGTTTTATAAATTTCAAGAAATAAACTTAATCTAATCTGTCATTGGCCTCTTCACATTGTCCACCACAAAAACACAGCTGTGTGCACGGGAGGCTTGCTTTAGCACAATGACATCTTCCTGTGCACCGTTTTTTACAGGCACACTTAATGAGTTCTCTGCAGCCCTTTGATGCTTCTGGCCGGGTACTCCATAAGGGCACCCACATTCTCTCACTGTCAAGTGTCCACCCCCACTCAGAAGGACTCGGAAGTGTTGGACTGGCTTCCAATGCCTGACCCCAGATGTATCCAGCTTGATAAGCCGCACGCTTTACATGTTGTAGAAGTGCTGCACGTGACGGTGGGCTGTTTTCCAGCTTCCGATTACAGTAGGAAAAGAGGTGCTTCCTGGCTTTATTTACATCAGTGAGTTGCGATGTGCGAGAGTACAGCAGAACCACATATCTTTCAAGTTTCTTCAGGTCCGCTTCTGTAACTTCACGTGGAGTAGCAGACAGTCTTTGAAACACTTCAGTGATTTCTGGAAATGATTTCCATACTTCCCATGTAGTCTTCTTACCGACAGAGCTAAATGAAGACACCGTGTCGCATCCTGATATGGCATGCATGAATGGGAGGCCTCTGCAGGAATCATTGCCAAGCTCACTAGCTATGACATGTGCTCCAATATACCAAAAGTGAGTACCATGACCAAATGCTAGCCAGAGTTCACAATCTTTCATGCTGATAGCAGTCACAATGGCTAGAACTAAGACATCTGTGTCAGTCGCATGCACCATAATCCTCTTCATGTTATTGCTGTAGGCATGGAAGCAGTGAAGCATCATTCGGTAGTCTGCTTCTTCATGAGTGCATGGTTGAAGCCCAGAAACATCAAGTGTTGAGGAGGAGGCAACATTCTGACCTTTTGTTGTGACCAGCATCTTTCCTAGCACTGTTGATTCAGATTTGATCACATTGGCTAGAAATCTAAAGAGTTCCACCTTGTTGCTGTCAACACGCAAGAAGCTTTTCCAGTTGTGAGGAAGTCGTGTTTTCTCGGAAACCCGAAGAGCTTCTCCAGTACCTCGATGCTCTCTGGTGTGTGCTTTAAGACTGTCGTCCTTACAGGCATCCCACACAACATCTTCTCGAGCCACATGTTCAAGTTGCCTCTTGAGATAAGGAACAAAGACACACTCTGCATAGTCTTTAAATGTTTTCACATTTGTTTTAGCAGTCTTGGGATCCAATGTGTGGACGAGAGCTGCCCCATCAAATATCTTCACATACACATCAGGTATGTTCTGTGGTCGTTGGGCTAGAGGTTATAAACACTTCAGTAATTCAGCTTTTTCTCCAGGTCGCATCATGTTATTTTCAGCCAGCGACGGTGGCCAAGAGTGGTTCTCATGCTGGAAGAAGATGTCCAATTCTCCATTTCGTGCTTGGCAAGAGATGTAC
>NC_090733.1:17346716-17349216 GCF_036898095.1 Palaemon carinicauda | reverse complement strand
GTCTGTCTACCAGGATTATATGGAAATGAAGTCAGCAAAGAAAGTATCGATGGAAATAGAGACACCGATAACCTTGATATTTTGGAAAAAGAACTCGATTTGAATGAGGTCCTTGCCCTTCTTCTACCGGATCGGTCCAGTTGCTTTGCACACACACAACAACTCTGCATACGAGATGCCTTCAATGCTCCCTGTGTCAGAAACAGCGCAATTGCAACTGTGATACACAAGTGCTGTAGTATTGTAGCTGCAGTATGTCGATCTACTGTGGCAGCACCATTCTTGGAAATGATTGGGGTTTCACTGCAGGCTGCCAGTGCTACTAGATGGAGCTCTTAACTGACTATGCTTAAGTCATTTCTTAAAGATGTCAATGGTGTCAACTCAGCTATTCGTCTCCAAGGATCATGCAAGACCGTAGAAGAATTGAAGGGAATGTATATAGCAATGCTAAAAGAAGTAATAAAAGTTTTGGAACCATTCCAAGAGGCGACATCGCAAGTGGAAGGAGAAAACATGGTGACACTTTCTTGTGTTGCACCAGTTGTATTTGGCCTTAAGCACAACCTCAAACTATACACGGAAAGTAAACTAATCTACTGCTTAAACTTGGCTAATGCACTACAGTCTTCTATCAAAAAGAGGTTGCATTCGTTTCTTGAGAAGACTGACGACATTGCTGCAGCTGTCATGGACCCCAGGTTTAAGCTGGCATGACTGCCATGTGAGGAAATAAAAAAGGAAAAGATTTCGAAGATTGTGGACCTAATTATTTCAGAGTCAAGTCAGTCATCTTTGAAGAACACAATTCCAGAGAGGGAGCCTTTCATCACCATAAGCACCAATCAAGACAAGGCTGACATGAGTGCAAAACGCCCTCGTCTTTTTGCCTACATGCCACCAGCTGGGAAAATAAATGTAAGTGCATCAACAAGCGTCACTACAGTGGTAAAGGCAGAACTTGAGTCGTACTTAGACGAAGGTGTTCTGGCTTTTGACGTGAACCCACTGAGGTACTGGCGTGAAAACAAGTGCTTCAGCATTTTGAAGCCTTTTGCAAGAAATATTATAGGGTAGTGTGCCACGTCGGCACTATCTGAAAGAGTTTAGTAAGACCGGTAATTTTTACACTCCTGAGCGAGCAAAACTTGGCCCGGAAACCTTCCGGGCATAATGATGATCAAATGCAATTTTGATATATAGAATGCAGATATAAACTTGTGTGGAAAAATTTTATATAGTTTGCAAAGTTTCAGGAGGATTTTTTATTAGTAGCTTTGAAATCTGAAATAAGAGTACTTGTATTTTCATTTGTATTTCCTGAACCAGTGATTTATTTTTATTTTCGGATTTAGGAAAAAAAGTATTTGTATTTGTATTTGTATTTCTATATTTAGGAATAAAAGTATTTGTATTTGTAATTGTATTTTTGGATTCCGAAACAAAATTATTTGTATTTGTATTTTGTATTTTTGGAATCCCAAACGAACGTATTTGTATTTGTATTTCTATATTTAGGAATAAAAGTATTTGTATTTGTAATTGTATTTTTGGATTCCGAAACAAAAGTATTTGTATTTTGTATTTTTTGGAATCCCAAACGAACGTATTTGTATTTGTTTTTCAATTGTAAAAAGTCAGTATTTGATCCAACCCTGTGATATATATATATATATATATATATATATATATATATATATATATATATATATATATATATATATATATATATAAATATATATATATATATATATATATATATATATATATATATATATATATATATATATATATATATATGTATATGTGTGTGTGTGTGTGTGTGTGTGTCTGTGTGTGTATGTGCCTATGCTACCAGTCACAGATAACTAGTTCACGAATGATAGGCAGACATAAACTGATCGTATTTGGAAGGCTTATAAAGTTAGTTTGGCCTGGTTGGAATTGATCTTGAGACAAAAGATATACGTGGCAAGGAATACCATATTGATGCACAATTATCTGTATAATTTTCATTATAATGAAATATGAATAGAAGTTTTATATATATTAAACCGATTTCGAAATAGAATACTATACGCTCTCTCTCTCTCTCTCTCTCTCTCTCTCTCTCTCTCTCTCTCTCTCTCTCTCTCTCTCATTGACTGATATATCATACATTACTTCTAGTACATCATATGGGCCTCCTTAGGAAAAATTCCTTTAATAGTTCTCTTTCCACGTAGATATCCTAATGAATCATATTACATTGAATCAAATATTTTCTGAAACTACCTTTTGTTCGTCACCATTACGATATCCTTAGAATCTATTTCTGGGGAAGTACAGTATGTGATGGTAAATATGCGTGAATGGAATTCTGGCCACCCCCTTGCAATACTACACCCCAGTGACCTCTGATATCCTTACCAAAAGGACCTGATATCACTAAAGAAATCGATTTTCATCCTCCTTTCTAATTAGTCTTCCTTCTATCTATCCATATCATTTAAGCTTTCCT
>NC_090733.1:17326716-17339216 GCF_036898095.1 Palaemon carinicauda | reverse complement strand
AAGACTCTTGGGCCTCCTCACTTAGCCAAGCTACCTCACCAAGGCCAATGTCACCGAGCCAGTCGTCTTCCCATGCAGGTTGCGTCCTAACAGTTTTAGGCTCCGGCTTGGCAGCCTTCATGCACCTGAGGGGCACTCGCTGTACATCCTTCACGGGCTTTTGACCCAAGCTTGAGCTGTAGCCCTCATGTGCGAGATCACTCCCTGCCCCCAGTCCGCACTTCTTGCTGAGCTGGGACGTGGTCACCTTCAGTTCCACTGTAGGAAGTTCCTTGGTGAACCTTTCACTGAAGTGGGTCCTCCTGCGATTGTCCTGCTGGATTTTGGCAACATTGGGTTGAGGTGGCAAGTGATCGAGTTGTGCCAATCGGGTGTCCATCTCCTGCATTCTTAATTCATGCGCTCTCTCTCTTTCATAACGCATCCTTTCTTGCTCTGTCCTTCTCCGGGCTTTGTCTTCATTCATGAGCTCCCGCACATACCTTCGCAATGCTTCTCCCTCATAGCCTTGTCTTTCTGCCAAGTCCACAAATGCACTGATTTCAGCAGCAGTCATTTTGCTAAGTTTTTGTGGAGACAGCGACAAGAAAAACTCAACAACACAAGGTACGATGTTGACCGTGCCAGAAATTACACGGAGGGGAAAGACGCTCTAGCCTTATGCAAGAGTCTCATGGAAGGAAGGATGAAGATGGAGCTGGGGGAAAAATGCACAAAGGCTGTGAAAAATGCCTTTCGAGAAAGAATTATCACCAAATAGCAAGCCTTGCAAGTAATTGGACAGGAACCTAACTTAAAAACCAGCGCCACGACAATGGGTGAGCTTATGCTGTCCGGTTGTAATGCGTCCAAACAAGTAACGATATATATGACAACTGTACTACCCAATAAAAAATGGAATCACCCCTTTACAGTAGGTGACCCTCTGGGCTAGTCAGGGAAAAAATGAGATCATAACTATGGGTGACACTATGCTGGACGAAATAAAATGGAATCACAACTATGGGTGAATCTTTATACTAGTCATAAAAGAAATGGAATCACCACAATGGGTGAATCTCTATGCTAGTACAAAAAAAAATATGTAATCACAACAATGGGTGAACCTCTATGCTAGTCTTTTGAAAAAATGGAATCACAACAATGGGTGAAACTCTATGCTAGTCATAAAAAATGGAATCACAACAATGGGCGAATCTCTATGCTAGTCATAAAAAAACGGAATCACAACAATGGGTGAATCTCTATGCTAGTCATAAAAAAACCGAATCACAACAATGGGTGAATCTCTATGCTAGTCTTTAAAAAATTGGAATCACAACAATGGGTGAATCTCTATGCTAGTCATATAAAAATGGAATCACAACAATGAATGACCCTCTATGCTAGTCATAAATAAATGGAATCACAACAATGAATGACCCTCTGTGCTAGTCTTAAGGAAAAAAAATGGAATCTTCACGATGTGTGACCCTCCTATGCTAGTCTTAAGGGAAAAAAATGGAATCTCCACGATGTGTGGTCCTATGCTAGTCTTAAGGAAAAAAAATGGAATCTCCACGATGTGTGACCCTCCTATGCTAGTCTTAAGGAAAAAAAAAAATGGAATCTCCACGATGTGTGACCCTCCTATGTTGAGGAAAAAAAATGGAATCTCCACGATGTGTGACCCTCCTATGCTAGTCTTAAGGGAAAAAAAATGGAATCTCCACGATGTGTGACCCTCCTATGCTAGTCTTAAGGAAAAAAAAATGGAATCTCCACGATGTGTGACCCTCCTATGCTAGTCTTACGGAAAAAAAAAATGGAATCCCCACGATGTGTGACCCTCCTATGTTAAGGAAAAAAATTGGAATCTCCACGATGTGTGACCCTCCTATGCTAGTCTTAAGGGAAAAAAATGGAATCTCCACGATGTGTGACCCTCCTATGCTAGTCTTAAGGAAAAAAAATGGAATCTCCACGATGTGTGACCCTCCTATGCTAGTCTTAACCCTGGATAGGTACGGTCCTCGGACACCCCTTTAAGGGTATACTCGGACGCGAACGACCCCGACGCCAAAAAAAATTCTTGAAAAATCAGTTTTTGCAGTAACCTCCTTTTTTCTTTTGCCAAAAAAAACTTCAATGAATGCTTAAAACAACTGTAAAGATAAATACTACTCATCTGCAGAAAAACTATTTATTATAAATATTTTAAAAAATTAAGTAGAAAAAAAAAAGACCTGACATAAAAATTCATAAAAAAAAAGTTTATACATATATACACAAATCCTTTTAGGAATTGATTCTTGAATGTTTAGGACACATCTTGATGTATTTTGGATGAAGTCAGACCCATGGAGGTGAAGATCTGAAATGAGAAAAAAAGGGTAACTTTTTTTGGCCAAAAAAAATTGTCCAAATTTTATGAATTTTTTTGGGTACCCAAATGAAATAGGAAGTGGCTAATTTTTTTAGGGAATAAACATATGTTATCCTAAAATAGAAATATGTAAAAAAATCTTCATTATTTTGTAAATTACATTTATATCAGGGGCCATATCTAAAGGTAATTTTTTGAGTACTTGGAAATTTCGTAAAAAAATACATATATTTAATATATAATATGATATTTATGCAGGTAAAAATATACCAAAATATCACAAATTCTATAGGGAACCAGAATATATATAGATAGGGCAGCTTACGCTTCGGATATGTCCACAAAATGGCCGCCAACCACACTGACTCAGACTCCCTAATCTGCCACTTGAAATGTAGGAAGGGTATGTCAATTTCAAGGTGTTATTTACTAATCTAATTATTATTGGATATGCATAAAAATTGTATGGTGGGTTGCTGGATAATTGTCGATTATTTTACGACTATAATATTAAAATTCTGACCCAAAAAATTTTTTTTGAAGGGAAATAAAATCGAAAAAAAAAATGTAAAACAATATTTTAGCTAAAAAAATTTGATGATATTCAATCAAAAAAAAAGTAAACAAAATTTTCCGACAAATAAACATCTAGAGGAATCATTACTCTGTGATAGTTCCTTAGTACGTAGTAATTTTGAAAGAATTGGGAAAAAACGAAAAAATGGCAATCACCGGAAAATCGAACACATACCTATATATACGCCATATCTGGCTAAAAAAAAGATAGGCATGGGTAGCCAGATCATCTAGAAACACTTTCCAACACTATAAAAATATAAGTTTTGCGACACTACTTGCCAATTCCTTACGGTAACATGACTAAGCAAAAAAATGCAAAACAAATAAAAAGGGGCACTCGTGGAAAAATGGCCATTCTAATATACGGCATTTCAGAAAAAAAAAATTTCAGCCACGTGCTAGGCAAACCATCAAGGCATATTTTCCGACAAATAAACATATAAATGAAATATTACTCTGTGATAGTTCCTTAGTACGTAGTAATTTTGAAAGAAATGGGAGAAAACGAAAAAATGGCAATCACAGGAAAATCGAACACATACTTATATATACGCCATATCTGGCTAAAAAAAAAATAGGCATGGGTAGCCAGATCATCTAGAAACACTTTCCAACACTATAAAAATATAAGTTTTGCGACACTACTTGCCAATTCCTTACGGTAACATGACTAAGCAAAAAAATGCAAAACAAATAAAAAGGGGCACTCGCGGAAAAATGCCCAACATTCTAATATACGGCATCTCAGATAAAAAAAAAAGACATGCACGTGTTAGTCCAACCATCAAGGCACACTTTCTAACACATAAACATGAAAAAAAAATCAATAATATACGGCAATTCCTTACTACGTAGTAAATTTTTACAAATATTGAAAAAAAACAGAAATTGGCAACCGCAGTTAAATACCCAATATACCAATAACTACGTCGTATCTGACAAAAACAAAATCACGCATGGGTAGCCAGATCATCTAGACACACTTTCCAACATTAAAAAAGCAAAAGTTTTACGACACTATTTCGCAATATCTTACGGAAAAATGACTTGGCAAAAAAATTAAAAAAAATTAAAATGGGACACTCGCGGTAAAAGGCCCGACATTCTAATATACGACATCTCAGATAAAAAAAAAGACATGCACGTGTTAGCCCAACCATCAAGGCACACTTTCTAACACATAAACATGAAAAAAAAATGAGTAATATACGGCAATTCCTTACTACGTAGTAATTTTTACAAATATTGAAAAAAAAAACAGAAATTGGTAACCGCAGTTAAATACCCAATATACCAATAACTACGTCGTATCTGACAAAAACAAAGTCATGCATGGGTAGCCAGATCATCTAGACACACTTTCTAACACTAAACAAGCAAAAGTTTTACGACACTATTTGGCAATATCTTACGGAAAAATGACTTGGCAAAAAAATGAAAAAAAATGAAAAAGGGGCACTCGCGGTAAAAGGGTCCTCGTGGTGATGAACGACATTTTAACTAAAAAAAAAAACATGCACATGGTAGCCAAACAATCCACCAAGACTTTCCACAACTGATAACCTATACAAGTTGCACCATTCTACGACAATTTCATAATACGTAATAACTTTGATAATTATGCAAACTACCTCAGAAGGGTAAACTCGGACGCGAACGACCCCGACGCGTCTCAGAAATCGGGGAAGGAGTACAGCTACAGCAATGCACATCTGGACACTACTAGAGCGTGTAGGGGAGACACCTCCTGCAGGTCGATCACCCACAAATTCAGTCACAGGGGTGAGTCACGTGAGAAAAACCTGTTTTTTTTTGACGCTCGGGGTCGCAAACGACCCACCGTACCTATCCAGGGTTAAGGAAAAAAAATTGAATCTCCACGATGTGTGACCCTCCTATGCTAGTCTTAAGGAAAAAAATGGAATCTCCACGATGTGTGACCCTCCTATGCTAGTCTTAAGGAAAAAAATTGGAATCTCCACGATGTGTGACCCTCCTATGCTAGTCTTAAGGAAAAAAATTGGAATCTCCACGATGTGTGACCCTCCTATGCTAGTCTTAAGGAAAAAAAATGGAATCTCCACGATGTGTGACCCTCCCATGCTAGTCTTAAGGAAAAAATGGAATCTCCACGATGTGTGACCCTCCCATGCTAGTCTTAAGGAAAAAAATTGGAATCTCCACGATATGTGACCCTCCTATGCTAGTCTTAAGGAAAATAATTGGAATATCCACGATGTGTGACCCTCCTATGCTAGTATTTAGGAAAAAATATGGATTTGTAAAAATGTGTGGGTGCGTTCTTGCAACACCACCACTTGCAACCCTGTGACCTAAAGCAAAGTTTGTATTTATACTTAAAGTATAACAAATTAAATAAACAAACAATGTCACGAAGATTGCTTAATGCTTCGTTAAGAACATCAACCCCTTTACATACTTTCCCTTTAATAAAAACAAAATGAGTTTAAAAAATTACACCTCCAAATATTTTATCTAAATGATCCTATACCCTGACTGAAAAAATTAAATTGAATGTGATATCATAAATCCTTTATCTTTAGGTTGACAATGTTACACAATCTTACGAAAATTATCCCTTTCAAAAATGTACATAAAAATAAAACCCCAGGAAAGTAACAAAATGAAATTGCATACCCTTACTGTGAAAAGGAAAATTGAAATGAAGAATGCCACGTGTGCTTACGGTTACCAACACAGGAAATTAACACGTGTTTTAGTCTACCACGGTTTCTTCCTAAAATTTCGTAAATTTCAATTCACTTAGTTTTAACACGAAATTAAACAATCACTCACTGCACAATGTATATGAATGAAAAATTTATCCCTATCAATAATGTACATGAAAATAATATCCCACGAAAGTAATAAAATGAAATTACAAACCCTTCCTATCAAAAGAAAAAAAAGAATCGGAATAAGGAACGCCACGTGGTCTCACCGTTACTCTACAGAATTATGCCTCACTGCCGTAAAACGTTTACGTGAATCGTAAGCCAAAAGTTCCGATATGAGACTAGCCGGTATCCTAGCACTAAAGATAAATGATAAAATATTCCATGCACAAGATTAAATGATTGATGTGCGTGAATCACTTACCAATGTACAATAATTCGACTAAAATCTCGGGTCTGCATAGAATTGGTAAATAATTGACAAAGATAATAATTGCAGACAATATTAAACCTTGGCTTCGTCCGGAAACACGGCGATGGGCTGAGTTATATCAGGTTGGCCATGTTTTGAAATGAACACGTGCTCAGCCTGCCACGCTTTTGTCCTAAAGTATCGTTAAGTTTCACTTCACTTATCTTCTTTTTTAAACACAAAATAACACAATAAGACATTCATCTAATGCACAATGTTTTAATAAATGGAAAATTTTAACCACTGTGATAATAAACACTTAAAAAAAAAGAACACAAATTCTTCTCACGCGGTTGGCTATCCTGCTAAACAGTAGGACTAAAATCTACCACGCGGTTTTCAAAACAAAAGGGTTCGCGGTGCGAACACACACACTAATAAACACAAAACTTTAACAATGAGAATAGAATGCTTTTGCTGTTTTCTTCCACGGTTCCAACTCCAGTGATTATATAATTTACTTGAAATTAAATTGAGGTTCGTCAAGTCGCTAAAGACAGGAAAGGGGGGAATTTGACTTTTATAAAATTAATTTAAAATTACTGTCTTAGCGAATCCTGGCAAGGTCGCCAACATGTTACGGGCCACTGGTTCGAGTCCGGCCTTGCTTAAGGGACTCAAGGGCCATAACAAAACAAATAACAATGGTAGGTCGCCAGTCAGCAATGATACAAGGAATACTGACAAATATATGTATTTACAATAATATTTAAATAAAAATTAATAAAAGAAAAGGGGAGCACAACAGCTAATTATTTATATTGTAATTTATGCCACGAGGAGCTTCGGGTGGAGTTTGGGGGGGACCGTGGATGAAACTCCAGCACAGCAATCACGTTCCCTGGAAGGGGGAAATAAGTTGAATTATTATCAGCACACTTACTTCTACCGGCCTGGAACACGATGAAGTCGTGTGGTTAAGACTTTTAAGCAAATTAAATGACAATGCCAAGCTTAGGGATTTAAACGTTACACATGGGAATCAACACTGTCACAGGGTGAATGTATTAAAACTAGGACTAAACAGCACACGTGGTCTGGGTATAGGGGATAGGATACAAGGTTCAGTAGGTAGGATTTTCTTTAGAGGATAAGGAAAAATGGGGTGTGATAAGGAAGGGATGGGAGGTTGGGTAAGGATATTGAGAATCTCAAAATCAGACACCTTACCTTTAGTAAAAAGACTCTGGTTTCCTTCCCTTATGGAAAGATGTAGACAGAGGTCCTGCCTCCCTGATGTTTTGAGGGTGAAGAGCGATGTTGTTTCCCTCAAGGAGGTTGAGTGAAGAAGAGAGGTAGATGTTCTCCTAATGGAGGCTGAGTCGCGAAGAAGGATCTCCAGTTTTCCCTGGGTAGATCAACCCCACTTGACCCCCAATTGAGGGGGGGTGGGTAGGGGGGATTGGCCTGACCGTTGTCCTATTGGTCAGGCTTGGTCACGTGTCCCCACATCCTTCACAGCTCGCTTCCGTCCTTCTCCTGGGACCTAGATGTTGTCACGTGACTCGTAGAAGGTAGCTGAAATTGAGATCTCAGGGGGAGTAGACTGGTATAGGATGGTGGGAGGGGGGTGAGACTCTGGGTAGGGTCCCAAAACTCGTGGCATTTCGACCCATGCTTGCTGGCGGGGTCTTTTGTTATTTGAAAAAAGGTGGCGTAATGACCGCCATTACTAACAATATATATATATATATATATATATATATATATATATATATATATATATATATATATATATATATATATATAAATATATATATATCGTCATTCAACGTGAGTCCGGCTTTGGTTAAGGACTCAGGATTGTAGAAAAAGAACATTGAAAAGAAGGTTAAGGTTGCCAGGCGGTAATAAAAACAATAATTACTGACACAAAATATAATTACAAAGTACTCTTCTGACATAAATAAATTAATGTAAGAGGGATGTACAACAGAGAATGTTATTCTTGGTGAAATAAGCCCCAAGGGGTTCACATGCTGTTAGACAGACTGTGGAAGACTTTAGCAAACATGACCTCATTCTATGAAGAGGGAATATATTTTAAGTTATCAAACGATCGCTTATGCAATATGCTATTCTGGATTGAGGTTATTATTGAAAAAAAAATACAATTTGAAATCAAATCACTTGAATTTACATATAAAAATCAGGCTATATATCAGTTTAGTGAGATTGGTATGACTATATGGAGACGAGTCGTGGTAGGATAATGAAACAATATCAAACAGATTTGTAGATTTGAGAACAAAGCCCCTAGAAGAATATTGCGATTTAAATGACAGTACAGGATTATTAATAAAACTATAAGAGAGATTACTCTACAGTAGTGCCACATGTGGAGGGTATCAGGGTGAATGGTAGATTGAGATGGTTAAGGCATGCTCTTCACACTCCCCACTGTGCTCCACAAGGCTCTATTAGAGTTAGAAGACCCAGGCCTACATGGGTGAGGATTATAAAGCGTGAAGTTGATGAGGAAGGGAGATATATTGATTTAAAAGCTCAAAGTAAAGATGATCGGTGAAATCTAACCGAGGCCCTTTGCGTCAATAGGCGCAGGAGATGTTGAAGGTGATGATAATGATGTGCTGAGAACACGTTGCAGCCGTAGATTTATAACTTTTAAGCAAAACTAAACACCAAAAGCATAACTCATAAACTTGAATCACTATCGCATGGCAATTAACACTGTCACAGGCTGAGGTTGTTAAGGTTAGGTGAAAATGGCACATATGGTTGTTATGTAAGGATAGGAAAATATTAATAAAGGTTTAGTGTGCAGGATCTTTTATTAAGGATAAGGGAAAGGACAAGATGTGATAAAAAAAAAGGGAGATGGAAGGATGGGGAGGGATTATAAGAATAAAAGGTTTTCACACAGACACCTTACTTGTTAAAAGGATGTTGTCGCCTCCCATATGGAGGACGTATCACTGATGTCCTTTTTTCGTGGAGGTAAAAGAGCAAAGATCGTGCCCACCTACTCCTGCAATAATATACCCCTTACAACCCCGAAGTAGTGAGTGTACTTACCCTAACCGAATGTCCCATTGGTCATTGGCCTTGTGTTCTGACCCTTCCCCCTGCTAATAGGTCTCCTCTCTACTTCTCTCGAGGTCACTTTGTGGCAGCGCTGAACGGCAACAATGCTTTTGAAGATGTCTATAATTATGTACCTCAGGGAAGTAGACGGGCATAAGATAGGTGAGCAGCTGGTGAGGCTCTTGGAAAGGTTAATGCTTATGGCATTCCAACAGGGTCTTGCTGGCAGTCTTTGTACTGGAAATGGCGCAATGACCGTCACAAATAACAACCCTGCATTTGAGCAAAGATTTTTTTCCTAGAATAGGAAAAGAACTCTGCAAACAAGGTCTGAAGCCACTAGTCCTAATGTCTACACCTTCAGTGAGTCTCAGAATGATATTGGATAAATTTTTAAGCTGCAACCAGGGTCATAATTTTACTTTATTTTGATATTGTGTTGACTTAAAGTGAAAATTGGAATAAAGCGTGATGGCTGTGATATAATTCCAAACATGAAAGGGAGAAAAGGCATTACTAGCTGAAGTTTACATTGACATAGTGCAGTGGCATGCATAAAATCTAAAACAAATGGACAAATCATGACATGTATCGAATAAAATATATCAATAAATGATAAATTAAATGTAAATTAATGGGGCCTAGATGGCACCCTAAATTTACTAACCTGGGGAATCACAAAGCCCAAATTATTCCCAAAAATGCTGTGTTGATTTTATCGACGCATTTTGAGCTGTCAAAGGACAACGTTGAAATTAGCAATGCTTCATTTTTCAAATTTCGCGGGAGTCAGTCTCGTAACTCCTAAGACTAACTAATTAACGTAGATATATTCTATAACCATTCACCTTGCTGCTGAAGGAAAGAGTTGCTAGATGTTAAATGGCTTTACATACAATAAAAGGGAAAGGTAACATCAACTTCAGGGGTGGGCGGAACTACTGACGTATGTTTATGTGTTAGCATTAAGAATGTTTTTGATCTCCGACACATTTTATCAATTTCTGTTTTTATTCATTAGAATGACCTTTCATAATGATAATAATGATTCTTTATCATATACTAGTGGCTTTAAGATTGACAATGACAATGATTGTGAAATATCAAATGATTAAAGTGACGATTCTCCAAATGCAATAGGTAAAATTTATGGGTACAAACGAATTTGCATGAAAAGGGATCTGAAAAGGATGTCTAACACAAAGGTAAAGTCTTTAAATATGTAGTATGCAATATGATTAGGTTTTATATATATTTTCCACATATGCTTATGCTTTATTTTTTTTTTCTTGTTTCATAAAGTAGGTAATACTGGTAAATAATAGTAGTGTTGGCTGGAGTAGGTAATACTTGTAACTAATAATAGTGTTGGCCGGAGTGTGCATATTGCAAATACACCATTACAAATACACATATAATCACATCCATTTAACAAGCAATTATTTCTTCTAGATCTATCATAAATTTTCCTATTATCATTCACTAGATTTGGCAACATTTTGACAAGAAAAATATTAAAATGCATCAAAAACTATTTCAACAAGCCATCAAAAATGAAAAAGTATTTTACATATGTTGATCATTTTTAATTCTTTACATGGATATAGGGTAATTTGATTTATGATAAATGGGAAAATGTTATTCTTATGATAAAATCGCGAAACTCCTGAAGTGGCTGTTGTCCTTTGACAGCATTCCCCTAGCACTCAATATTATTTCTTAAAACGTAGATTACCTTACTGAATATGGATTCGGCATATATGAACATAGCACATCTGCTATTTTATTATGTAGACCCTTTATGTGTTCAACCTCCCAATTGTCGTCTGGGAGGTCTAGAGTATGCATCCTCTCCTGAGGATAGTGATGTTATTAAGTAACTGAGACAAATAAGTTAGAGGGGTATGGTCCGTTAGTATTGTCATTAGGAACTCATAGTTAGCATCATATTATTCAAAATGCTTAAGAGATAAGACCGTGCCTAGGAACTCCTTCTCAATCATACCGTACCTAGTTTGAACAGGATGTAGTCTTTTTTGAGAAATATTTGATAGGATGACAGACTTGCCATCTCTCCAGGAAGAGGACAGCACTCACCCCTATGCCAAAGGCATCCGCATACATAGAGTAGAACGGTCTGTTTCCTTTGAACAGGTTTGTGATGGGAGAAGTTACCTAGGAGAAGTTTAGTACAAATCTCCAGGAGTACTGAACCATTCCCAGGAATCGTTGAGCCTCTTGTTTAGTTCTAGGGTAGGGCACTTTCTGTATTTCTAAGAATGTTAGCATCCTTTGATATTATTTGGCCCCTCCTACTTGGTGACCAAGGTATGTGATCTGAGACCCCCCAAACGTATGGAACAAACGGCTGTTTGGAGGGACTTCAGTACAATCATAGAATTTGGAGTTCTTCCCATGTCTTGAAGAAATTGACAATGCCATCTAAGTAGACCACAAAGCTGGAAATTCCTGCGAGCATATTGTTCCGTTTTGGAACCAACTGGTTGTGTTCTTAGGATCTAATGGCATCCCTTGGCACTAGTAAGCCCCATCCTAGGTTGCAAATTGGGTCAGAGGGTGTGACAACTCTGCCATGGAGTGGAAGTCCTTGTCTGACTGAAATGTGGCTGGGAAACCTTGCCTACAAAAGAATTGTGTCAGTTCTCTGACAACATAGCTGACGTTGTCACACCTACTCGGAATGGCTTTGAGATAGCAAATGAATTGATTTATCAATGTTAGTAGGAAATGATTTCGTTGGTTACTTCACATCTGAGTACTTAGATAATCCACCAACACATCAGGGAAGGGAATACTTACAAATGGGATTAGCTGGGTAGTACAGTTCACACCAAATTGTCATTAAAGCTTCTCGTTGGCCATGTATAGCATCGACAACTGGAGGTTACTGGGTACAACTACTTGCTGGTGCAAGGTGATTCTGAGGGACCCCTCATCATTCAATAGGAAGATCTTCTTAGAGAGATTATTTATTTCCACTTTGTTCGAGTAGGTGGCTTCCGTTTAGTTTTCCTGCTTCTCGTCCAACAGCAGGAATCTGATGAGCTCTATCCAGCTCCTAGGGGTAACTGGGCTGATGGGTGCTTCCTTTTTGGCATCGTCTTAGACCTCGGGCATGGCGCTTGGGGTACCTACCCTTAATTTTGGATACTATAATGCAATGAAAAAGCTCGTTCAACTAAAGAGAATTCTGGGGTATGATGTCACACTCAGGGCTGGAAGAGGAAGACTCCTGGCCCTCCTCACATAACCAAGCTATTTCACCAAGGTCAATATGAGCTAGCCATTTGTCTTCCATTTGTCTTCTTCTGGGTGGACAGAA
>NC_090733.1:17289216-17324216 GCF_036898095.1 Palaemon carinicauda | reverse complement strand
CATCTGCTCTTCATCTTTGACTTAACTTATTGCTACCATTCTGCTTGCATAAGTGTTACTTCTTAAATTCAACTGCTCTTAATTTTTCACAATTTGGTTAGCTGCCATTCTACTTTCATGAGATTTTCTTCTTTCTTTATACAGTGTCTCACGTCTAGCTGCCATTCTTCTAGTATTTGTTTCATTCCGTAAATTCCTCTGTTCTTATGGGGCCCGTAGACACCAATGGTGGGTCTGGATCAAAATATAATTAGCAACGTTAGATTTGTCGATTTATAAAAAGAAAAATGATACTTTCCGAATTGAGGGGGAGGTTAAGTCTACGGTGCAAGGTTACCATGTTTCACCCTATTTCATGTACAGTTTTAAGGGGTCTAATTATGGGCCCATAGAGTCCCAAGGTGGATCTTGATCAAAATGGGAAGAGCGGCCTTAGCTTTCCCGATAAAAAAATTACATAAGCTACGGCGTTTATAAAGTATCATGTGGGGATTGTGAAAAAGTCTACCCGAACACAAAAGATCTGTTAGGTATGGCTATGAAAACTCGGGAATTTTCGTTCACCTTAGAGATTTAGGGACTAGATTAACTGGAGTGACTCGTCTTTGCTTTTTAAGAGAACTTGTCCATACTGAGGGGCAATCCGGGAATCAACCATCATAAATCAGATATGCATCAGAGGTCAAGAACTCCTCCGAGCGGCTCAAGAATACGAAGACGTAATTGGATGTAATTGAATTTAGCTAATCCTTCCAGCAATTATAAAAACTGTAGAACAATTGGAAACATCCTTTTGCTTTCCTATATGAACCGTCAATTTCCACTGTATTCCTCATTTTTATTTTACATCCTGAAGAGGGCCAATGTTCATTGGACGAAATATAGTGATTTATTTATATTTCCAGTGTTTCTTTTATGGGCCTTTTTGAAAAAAAAAAAACATGTTAAACTGTTCGATTACAGTTATAAATAAGACACACACACACACACACACACACACACACATATATATATATATATATATATATATATATATATATATATATTCACTCACGCTTAGCTCTTACCATCTTTCAGGTAGGCGGGAGATCGAGTAGTCATGCACTAGGATATATATATATATATATATATATATATATATATATATATATATATATATATATATATATATATATATATATATATATATATATATATATATACAGTAGGTGGGCCAGGCTACCAGCTACCTGTTGAGATACGACTTCTAGAGAGTTATGGGGTCTTTTGACTAGCAAAACAGTACTTATTGTATCCTTCTCTAAGGTGAGAGTTTTAGTGTTTATTTTCCTTTTGCCTACACACACACACTGAATAGTCTGGCCTGTTCTTTACATATTTTCCTCTGTCCTCATACACCTGACAACACAGATTACCAAACAATTCATCCTCACTCAAGGGGTTACTGCACTGTAGTTGTTCAGTGGCCACTTTCCTCTTGGTAAGGTTTGAAGAGTTTAGCTATGGTAAGCAGCTCTTCTAGGAGGACACTTCAAAATCAAACTTTTGTTCTCTACTCTGGGGAAGTGCCATAGGGTCTGTAACATGATCTTCCACTGTCTTGGGTTGGAGTTCTCATACTTGAGGGTACAGTGGAACATACTATTGTATTTTATTTCTCTTCCTCCTGTTTTGTTTGAGAGTTTAGTAAATATAGGAGATGTTCATTTTATTACCGTTATTTATCCTAAAATATTTTTCTTCATTTTTTTTCCTCACTGGGCTATTTTCCCTGTTGGAGCCCTGGGCTTAAGCACCATGCCTTTCCAACAAGGGTTGTAGCTTAACAAGTTATATATATATATATATATATATATATATATATATATATATATATGTATATATATGTATATATATACATATATATATATATATATATATATATATATATATATATATATATATATATATATATATATATAACCACTAAAGGAAAAATATGAAGACTTGACTGCAGTTATTCCTTTAGTCCATTAGGGGCATTAACAGACTTAACAATCAGAATCCATAACAAAGACATCGTACCTATTCAGTTTCTTGATAGTTGCATGAAATTTAAATTTTTAGGTAAAAGAGTAATACCGGATTAACGGGAAAAAAGACCAGGCTTAGATTTAAATTTTGACCTTTGGTACAGGTAATTGAAAAGAGTTGAACAATATTCCTTCTGGTATAGTCATTTACATGGATTATTTTACTCGTCACTGATCAGTCGTAGCTAACTAGTGGAAGGCCAAGGCTTTACTAAGAGTATCCCTAGGGACGGCCATCTTATGCCGTTTTATTCTGATTGAAATACCTTTGGGTGTTTGGCCGACATTGAACAAGTTACAGTTTGAACAAGGAATACAATCTGATATAACTATATTACTATCATTTCTAGAACATTTCCTAATAAACATATTTTCTTTAAATCACAATTGTAATTAAAAGCTACCGCAATATCTATTTCTTGCAAAGGGGTATGACGTCTAAAAATTAATCAAGAAATGGCAAACCAAATTTTTTTTTTTTTTTTTTTTTTGCGTTACGAAGTATAGTGAGAAATAATTGTCATAACGATATGTTAGTAGATGTTAGTGTCTTCTTACATTATTTTGGTTATTATGTAGCCCATGGTCAAAGAGAACTTAGTATATGGTAAAACGTATTCGATGTTTGAATAGGCATTTAATAAGTGGTCACTTTCTAAGCGCACGTTAGCCAGAACAAGTAGAATTTATTATTATTATTATTATTATTATTATTATTATTATTATTATTATTATTATTATTATTATCATTATTATTATTATTATTATTATTATTATTATTACAAAATAAAAGTGAGGTTCAACAATTAATATTCGTTCACTCTGCCTTATTGCCCTGGAGAGCCGGGTTTGTATAGTTGCTTCAATACTTTAAAATATTTTGTGTTCCATCTTCGCTTTGTCCTGGGCAGTGTAGGAGGGTTATATTGATTTTAATAAGTTTAATGTTAATTTTCTTCTTGATATACAACTTTCTATCAATAATGCTGTGTTTGTAGAAGTTATTTTTATATGGAATGTGATATCTATACTGCTTTGTGAAGGTATGATTTCTTGAAAAATAGACCTGATGTCAACCTGCGTGGTGCGCTACATTGCGTAAAATGACTTTCTATGGTAAACATCTACTATATTGCAATTTAATATCCCTATTGTGTTTATATATGTAGAAAGTGCGTAGTGAAACGAGGACAGTATATTATCACTTGCTTCCTTTTTTTTTTTTTTAAATGGACACTATAAAATATTTTCTTAGCTTTAGTCATACAGTTTTCTAGAAAATATTTGGGATATCAGATATCAGTAGATATTTCTAAAATTTTAGTAAGCTTATCCTCTATACAGCATACTCCTTTATAAATACGATGTCTTTGTATATAAATTCTCATTGTTCAGTGTGTCGATGTCCCTAATGGACGAATGTGCTAACTTCAATCAAGTCTTCTCATTTTTTAATTTCGTGGCTAAAAAATACATAGGAAGTATGAAGTTGGTTTCCGCATTCTTCTCTGTTCTCATACACCTAAGAACACTGAGATTATTAAAAAATTCTACTTTGTTTGAGGGGCTTACTACTGCACTGTAATTGTTCAGTGACCAATTTCCTCTTAGAAAGGGTAGAAGAGACTCTTTAGCTATGGAAAAAAAGTCTCTTAGGGGGACACTCAAAAATTAAACAATTGTTCTCTAGCCTTAGGTAGTACCAAATCCTCTTTACGATGGTCTTCCACTGTCTTGGGGCAGACAGCGGAAGACTCGGACACACTGTTCTTTCTTAATTTTCTTCCTCTTGTTATTTTGAAGTTTTTGTAGCTTATAAATAAAACATTTATCCCAATTTTCTTATCGTTCTTAAACTTATTAAAGTGTATTTCCTTATTTCCTATCCTCGCTGGGGTATACTCCCTATTGGAGCCCTTGGTTTTATGGTATACTTCTTTTTATACTCGGATTATAGCTTAATAATAATACTAATAATAATAATGATAATAATATTAATAATAATAATAAAATAATAATAATAATAATAATAATAATAATAATAATAATAATAATAATAATAATAATAATAATAATAATAATGATATTTTATGCTCATCGTGTGTCAGCTTTTGCGATTTCTACAAACACACACACCTATACACACACACACACACAATATTATATATATATATATATATATATATATATATATATATATATATTTATATATATATATATATATATATATATATATATATATATACGTATAATATATATATATATATATATATATATATATATATATATATATATATATATATATATATATTTATATATGTGTGTGTGTATACATATTATGGGTCATGTCTGGGAACCAAACGTATAATATTATATATATTACGGCTGGCAAGCTAAACTACCTCTCGAATTCGAAACTCTCCTGTTTCCTTTTACATTAAATCTGTTACACTTCGAAATATTATAACCCAAACTCTGGGATAGTTATATAACACTCATACAGCAATATATAAAACACTAAATATCCAAAGGTTTCTTAGGTACACTCAACCTAATCTGGGTAACTATTCTTAAGAATTATCTAAAACCCTTACCTACTACGATTCTTTACAGGATACGAGCAAGATTGTAATAAGCACTGATGATTGAAATAATACACTCCTTACAAAAAGAAATATATTCTGTATAAATTACAACATTTAAAAAGAATTTACATAAAAAAAAAAAATCACTCGAAATATTAAGTCCTAACAAAATTTAGATTTAGACAAAAATATTATGATCTGAAAATCATATAATAACTTAACTTGTAATAATAAATCTTAATGAACCTTACATTAAAACAAAAGAAATAATGCTATGAAAAATATATAAACACTTGTTTCAATTGAAATGAAATCTGAATACAATTTTTAAGCTTGATACTTAATGAAAATAGATGACCATCGCGATACAAGTACTTTTCACCTTCCTACAGGGCCAGTTACAAAAGTTCTACGAGAATTTTTATAAGTAATAACTATGTTTACAAAAACCCCTCATACCAAAACTTTAAAATTTCACTGAACCCCTTTAGAACAATACACTGGACTGAGTAGGAGAAGTGAGCGAGAGAGGGAGATGACTACGTCTTAAGGCTGGGATTCTCCATCTCCTATGCAAGCCTGGGGTCGCCTTATATATATGAAACTTAGCTACTTCCTGAAACTCCCAGAAAGCGTGGGGGCTGGCCTAAGGACGTCAGAATTACCAAGTGTTGTTCTCTCAAACAAATACTCAAACAATGTCAGATAATATGAGAAAATATGGATATGTAAAATCTATTGCCATTAAGGGAGGGGTTCTGAAATCTGCAAAATAATCAGGTGCATAATATAGTGACAGTGGACTCCACCTCTAGGAGTAAGAAACAAAGAATGAGAGTCTGTAAAGTTCCTTTATTATCTTAGAGGATGCTGAGACTAGTACTTACTTACTTTGATGGCTGCTTTTCTGGTCCCATACAGTAGAGGAACCCCACTCCCTACAGGACTTCCAATGTCGTTTTACCTTGTTTGTTCAGAGTATTTAACGTTTTATACCGCCTATTGTTCATTTACAGTTAAATCGTCACTGTTGTATGACTTGGAATAAGAAAGTCTTCAGTTTCCTTTTGAAAACCTCACTGTCTTCAATCATTCGGATGTTTTATGGGAGTATATCATATACTGTAGTCTCGGGGCTGCATATTTAAAGGCTCTGGAGCCTAAAGTAGACATATATCTACGTTCCAACAGTTTGAAGCCATCTGTAACTATTCTCGTGTCGACACGATTTGTTGGCTGCGCAATATGTAGCAATTCTCTTAAGTATTTTGGACAACTGGTTCTGATAACTTGGTGGGTTATTGTACATATTCTAGATTCAATTCTCTCTTTAATAGGCAGCCAGTGTAAATCAAGTAGTATAGTGGTGATCCTTTTTCTAGGTGGGACACCTTTTATGTGTCTTACTCCTCTGTTTATTATGTTTTGTAATCACTTAAGTTGCACTTCTGGTAAATTGTAATAGATAGAGTTGCAGTAGTCAATCCTAGTAATAACACAGTTTATCACAAGTTTCTCTACAGAATTTTCGTCCAGGTAATTTTTTTTCAACGCAATATTTTTTAGATAATAACCAACAGTTTTTATTACATTATTTATTTGGGCTTTTAGAGACAGATTACAGTAAAAGAAAATACACCTAGATCTCGAACTTTACTAGATATCGGCACTGAGTCATTATTTATGTTAATTTGAATATCACCTAAGTTTCTAGCACTGTTTCTCTTACCCACCACCAAGAATTCAGTTTTGTTTTCATTTAATTTTATTTGTTTAAATGTCATACATTCTCTAACACTATCAAGGATTCGGTTTAGAGTTTCAGTAGTGTAATCTATATCATTTATGGAGAAGTAAAAATGTGTCATCCACAAATAGTTTGAACTTCACGCCATGCCATTGTAGTATTTTCGATAGACTAATAGTATAGATGCAGAATAAGATAGGGCCAAGTACACTCCCCTGGGGTAACCCCCGTGTTTAAGGATTCATATGATGAAGAGGAGTTTCCAATTTGTACACAGTAATTTCTACCAACTAAGTAGTCTTTTAGGTATTCGAAGGATTAATCTTCAACGCCGATGCACCATACAATATTTAGTTGCAGTTCGTGCACAACTGTATCAAAAGCAGCGCTGAGATAAAGCAACACTAAAATACCACCGTTATTTTTATCCATCATTTCCAGCATATCATTTACAACAGAGCAGATGGGTGTTTCCGTAGAGTATAGTTTTCTGTAAGCAGACTGGTTGTCAGGCAAAGCTTCTATTACTTCTGAGTGACCAACTGGTTGTTCAAGAATTACATATTCAAGCACTTTTGAAACAAAGGATAGATTAAAAAAGGGGTCTATATGAGCCTACTTCCTGGTAGTCCAGTACATTTTTCAGAACTGGTGTGACTGAAGCCATTTTCTCAGATTTAGGAAACTCACATTCATCAATGCTTGCATTTGCTATTTTCATTATTATTCCGGCTATACTAGAAAAGTTTCTCTACTCCAATTACTTCAGATATTGGCATAGGATCGATCTCACAGCTTGTTTTCTTTGCTCTCTTGATGATTCTGGTGATGTCATCTTGTGTTATGTTGTTAAATCATATTAATTTTGTCTGTGTAAGAAAACAATCTTAAGGGTAAGATCCCTGTCTGAGGATTTATGCAAGGATTTACAAAAAACATAAAAGGTCTGGATACTACTCCGTATGACGCTATTTTGGGGTAACTAACGTTCCTCAAAGATCACTGGATATCATGACTGTTCAACACTTGCCATATGAGGTTGAATGGGGAAAGGCATACATGTCTAGCCTTTCCCAAGAGCACTGGAATGTGTCTTCCATCACCGCTGACGTGTTTGGAATTGGTGAGCAGTACACTCCCAACTTGCTCTTCAGGTGAGTGGCAAACATATCGATGACTAGGTGAGCCCCATAAAGTTGCGTGTTATCTCACTACTAGAGGATTCAAAGACTATTCTGACCCAACTACCTTGCCTAATCAACTCAGATTGTCTGCTATCACACTGCCCTTCCATGGAATGAAATGAGCTGTGAAGTGTACTGCATAAACCAATTTCCACTATTGGATCTTGACAGCAGTAGGCAAAGAATCAAGGATATTGAACCTGCTTATTTGTGGATGCAAATCAATACGGCCGTGTTGTCCATGTTTATTCTGAAGGCTGTCCTTGAAGTTGAGCAACACTAAATATGCAGCTTTTCACTTTAGCTAATTGATAAGAAACCATATGTCTTCATCTTACCATAGACTCTGAGATGTAAAAATCTCTCAGATACGTTTACCACATGCCAAGGCACATCTGAAAACAAGAGAAATCCTTGAGGGAGGACCTACATTGGTAAAGATCCTCCCTGAATTCCCTGGGAAGACTGATTAGAGCTTTTGACAACACTGACATTTCATATTTCAGATTTCAGATTGAAGGTGTATCTAACCAAATGGAACTTATTTCTCTAGAGAGAAGAGATGACCCAGGAGCCCCGGCCACTGTCGTTCTGATAAAGCTTCAGACTCAAGAAACATTATTGCGACCTGTCTGAAGTAAACTACAGTACTGTGTCTACTGATAAAAAATACTCATGGTTGGACAGAATCTATGTTTATAGCTAAATGCAGTAGAAGACAATGAGGTTGGAGAACTGACTTCTCATGATTGATTCTGATTCCAAGATTGTGACAGAAATTGTGAAGTAAGTCTATGTGGCTGAGAAGTTGACCTTCTGATTCCATTAGCAAAGAGTCTTGAAGGTATCGCAGAAATCTGATGCTACCAGAAGGAAGATATGAGATAAGACTTGCAGTGGTATAGACAGTCTAAAGCAAGGGACTTGAAACTGGAATCTCTTCTCCTGTAGAACAATCTGTAGATACATTGCAAACTTCAGATGCATGACACCTGAAAGTACGAATCATTTAGGTCTATCGTCAAAAAGATATCCTTTCTTCTGATAACCTGGTGGGCTGTGTTGGTTGTCTCCATCTTGAATTGTATATGGATCTCCTGTCAATTTTTCCACTAGGAACAAGTATTCTTACGATGCCTGGAGACCCGTTGGGGATTTCTTCGATGGCCTTCTTCCCCAGCATTACCTGAACCTTGTACTCCAGGTATTTAGGAGATCACTTCGAAAAAAATTAAAGGCTCATTGAATTTTGATTCAGAGGAAGGCGACATGGTGAGAACAATTTTTAGTACCTGGGGTTCTGTTCAATGAAACCATCACTTCATCCACTGACTTGTCAGGTATCAGAATGAGAGGTCTGTCCTCCTTAAGGTGAGTCTCTCGTTCCTCAATCTCGTCAGTTAGGATGCCTGCTACACGCTCTGATGACGATTTTTCGAAAAACAATTATTCAAAAAACAATTGTTCAAAATTTTTTTTTTCGAAAACCAAGTATTCGAAAACAATTGTTCGAATGAGCAATTGTTCAATTTTACAATTGATCGAATTACAAGATATTCAAATAAGAAATTTTTCAAAATTAATATTGTTCGAATCCATAAGTTACAGCGACCGACTAGTTGAGCAAGAATAAGAATTTGTTATTTTGTGGTTTATAAGAAAGTGACTAGTTATATGTGGAATAACTCAATTGAATTGTTTGTCTTTTAAATATATTAATAAAAAATAAACCGTAAACAAATCCTGCTTTTGAAAATAAACAATAATAATCAAATGAGTTGTTAAATGAGAAACAATTCAATTACATGGTTTTTCTCAAATACATTTATGAAAAAAATAAAAACAAAAAATTAACCGTAAACAAATCCTTCTTCGGAAAATAGAATTCTCACTGTTATTTTAGACGATTTCATATTTAGTAGAAATTTCTTAAGAGTGAAAAAGGATAGCCCATATTAGCAGTGAACCGACATTTATTTGTAAAAGACAAGCAGATACATAATGAAATATATTGGAATTGCCATAAATTTTCAAATTACTGTAAATGTTGTGCTATAACAGTGAAAGATGTTTCCATTTGTAAAGAACATAATCCTTCAGGTTATACAGCTGAAAGTGAAGTGCGAAAATTTATGGAAACGTTAAAGAGGATGGAAAAGGTACACGTGACTAACCTCATTTGACATAAATGTGCAAAAATATGTAAATGAGTCTTTTATAAATCTAAAATATTCGTTAATTAACGAATTACTCCTCTATGGTTAAGTAAAGTATGCTAAGGATTCAAATAACATAAATTTCGAAAAATTGCTTATTCGAATATCTTGTAATTCGATCACCTGTAAATTCGAACAAATACAAATTCGAACAACTGTTTTCGAATAATTGGTTTTAGAAAAAAAGTTTTCCGGACAATTAGCTTTAAAATAATTGTCTTTCGAGAAATCGTCCGCATACGCTGCTACACAAAAAGGAATGTGTAGTGGCCTATCTATGGTAGTGGGGACTTTTTGGTTGAGTAAATAATGCTGATGTTTTGAAGAGGATGCTCTTGATTTTACAGGTGATTGTGTTGACTGATTATAAAAGGCTCCTCTCTTGTAGAAGGTAACCTGGCTTGCTTTTTCCAATTTTTTGACTTCCGCCTGAATCTCCGTATGCATGAACAATGTCAGACAATGTGTTATTTGGGTATTCTTTGACCAATGAGTCTTTGAAAGACATCTGTCACACATATTTAATGTCTAATACATCTCTTCTCATAAGAATGCAGTTGCCACTGGTAAAGACGCATTAATAAAACAATAACTCTAGTGCCTTTGCCGCTAACCGCACAAGTCTTCATATTGCTTTCAAACGCACGGTCCAAAATATTTTATGATATTTCAAATCAAAAGATGGTGACTGGCCAGTGATTCAGCAAGGAGAAAGCTCTCAAGCATTATATATGGACATTTTTAAAGCTGAGTATTTCACCATAAGATAACACAGCTAACTGCAACAAAAGTTTTCATTCAAGACCTCGGCTGTCAAAGACGCCATATGAGGGTCTAGAGGGAATGAATTGGGATGTGTCCTTTCAACCAAGTAAAGCCTCTGTTTAGAAAGAACTGACAGAGTTAGCTTAAATGGTCTTGCAGCCTTAAGGGAATCTTTCACAGTAGAAACCTGCTGCTTGATCTACCAAGTTGTATCTTCAACCTGATGGGATTAAGGCAGCCCTATCCTCAGTCTGAAAATGTTAGGTTTGGGAAAGAACCCGTCAATAGAAGGGCTTCACCATAATCATTTAACCCCTTTATAATCCCAAGGAATTGCAGGAATAATGACGCCTCATCCTCTTCTGCCATCAGAACTTCTAATGGGAATATCCTGGTAGGGTCTGTGAAATCCCCTTCCATGGCAGAGGCCAAGGGGTGTTTAATAACAACTGGAAAATCCTTAAGGTTTAGTATAGACCTTTTGCTGGGCGAAGGAGCTCCAGAATCCTCCTGCTTAACGATATGACAACAATTCTTTAACCATTCCAAAATGTCATTCTGTTTTTTCCCCCAAGTCAAGTATGGGGAAGGGGAAAAGTATGGTGACAAATCTGACCATGCCAAGATTACTGTGCTGGAGAGAGGCAGGATCATTGTAATGGCTAGGAGACGGAAATGGTGGTTGAATTTCCTTTTCTTCTGAAGAAGGGTTAAGATAAAGCGGGACCACACGGTACTCACCCTGAAACTGCTAATTTTTGGAAGGAGTTGTAACATGAGGATCTGTTAGACTTGCGTTAGACACCGATAGAATAGGGTAAGTACAAGGTCAATGTAGGATTTCCTCTCAAAGAATAATTATGAGGAACCACCCTACAGAGTAGAGGGGAAGAATCATCATGTTTTCTCCTTTCAAGTGGTTATTGTGGAACCACGTTCTCCTTTACAGGGACTGGGATATTGCCACGTCTTATAAAAGTCGACCTAAGAGGTGGAGTCCTGCTCCTAACCTGCAGTACCTCATCATCCTCCAATAGAAGAATGGGATAAGCTATAGATATTTTAAGAGGTATCGCATAAGGTGCTTGATAAGGGCGAGGGCGGAAAGAGGAGGGGTCCAATCTTCATTAGAGCCCATGGAGGGCTTTCCTAAAGTGGACATATCTTGTAGTTGTAATACCATGGATACACCTACGAAACATGGAATGGCAGATTGGTCTCGCACTCCCCTCGGCAGTATATAGGTGGATGAGACTTGCTATCTTGCACTCTTTGTTGATGATGGCTCGCCATGGTACCATACTAGCACTCTGGTCTTAGAATGAAATAATGTCTTTGATCGTGGTGACCATCCCTCACGTGATACCTGCTCTCAAAGTCACTGATGGAGAAGATTTTGATCATATGACTTGATTATCCTTGATTCGTGGCCCAAGAAGTGTTATTGGAGAAGAATATAATGTCAAGACAAGCAATGTACCGGGTTAAGATGTAGGATGGTCCTCAAGGGCTCGCTCTTGCATATGAGAACTTCTTGTGAGATCCCATGTCTAAAACAAAAAACTAGCTGTAAGAATCCTGATTGTTGGAAGGTAGTGAGATCAATGGTGTATGGCGGCTTTTAGCTGGTATGCAGCGAGCATCAGCCTGGCATACTCAGCGACTGGAGAAGTATTAGAATATTCTGCCTCTAATGTAGCGTATTCTACCACAAAATAGAGGGCAGAAAAATTGACGTCCTCAGGATAAACTTGAAGTATCCCATGATGACAGTCCTTAATCAGCTTGCCAGGTGGCAAACCAGATAGTATAGGTTCAAACTTAGGGATTTCATGAGTCAAAAAAAAAAAGAGGTAGATTCTTCTTCGACCCAGAAGCAGTCGATGGAGAATGGGCAAATTTAGATTTCTTCTTTTTACATCTATAAAATATCCCCAGCTGGAAGGATGACCACAGCCTACAAAACACACACCGGATGCGGATCAACTTCAACAATGACGTCTTTCTCCAGCAAGACAAATCCTCATACCAGATTTGCTTCAAAATCATTCTGAAAGACAAGGAATGGTTTCCTGCTTCTAACCACAGCCTATCGACTTAAAATAGGGGCAAGCAGGGCAAGCCATATTGGTTGTCATATCTTGATGAATCTTTATAGCCCGTATCAGGTTTTTCTTCGTGGGGGGAAAAATATAAATTAAGGCTTTTATTATCGAAAATATTGTAAGTCATATCAATGTGCATACGCACTTCATTTTTGAACTCCTCGTTAACGGGTGGTTTAGCATTAACAATATTTCTATATATCTTATCACAAGTTATTGACTTTGTTATCTATGCAGATGTATTGAAAGTTAAATTAATGTAAAAGATTAATTTCAATTCCTATTCATTGGTGACAATTCTTTATGTAGACTATTAGATGGCAACATTTTACCTTTCTTTGAGCGACTACAGGAATACAAACTGAAATTACAAAGAACTAGCCATCCTTATCTATTGTCATCAAAGACGAATAGATTAATACTTTTATTAGTTTTTGTAGAGTTTGGGGCTACTGAAAGCGAGGTCTAAATTCATATTTAGACTCTGATCAAGAGGGCTAAATTTAGCCTCTTGTTGATTTTGACCTCTCAGGAGCGCCTATTCAAATAAGCCATATGGCTTATTTGAATATGAAAAACACGTAAAAATGTGCAAAATTTATCATTAATTGAATGCCAAGTAACAAACTACCAATTAGCTACGATGGTGAAGATGGGTTGATTTCAATTCTAAGTACAAAATACCTGAATTCGACGGGTATAAGTACAGTAGAATTGTCATTGACTTTTATCTTCCTTCGTGGCCGAATGGGTTAGTCACTGTCCATATAAGCTTGCCGACCAGGGTTCGATTCCCGGCCGGAGCCAAGCTCTTGTCTTTGTGAGATTTCGCCTGGGGCTCTGATCCCGAGGTCGTTAAGAGAATCCAGACATTAATATATCAAAATATATATGGCTTATTTGAATATGAAAAACACGTAAAAATGTGCAAAATTTATCATTAATTGAATGCCAAGTAACAAACTACCAATTAGCTACGATGGTGAAGATGGGTTGATTTCAATTCTAAGTACAAAATACCTGAATTCGACGGGTATAAGTACAGTAGAATTGTCATTGACTTTTATCTTCCTTCGTGGCCGAATGGGTTAGTCACTGTCCATATAAGCTTGCCGACCAGGGTTCGATTCCCGGCCGGAGCCAAGCTCTTGTCTTTGTGAGATTTCGCCTGGGGCTCTGATCCCGAGGTCGTTAAGAGAATCCAGACATTAATATATCAAAATATATATGGCTTATTTGAATATGAAAAACACGTAAAAATGTGCAAAATTTATCATTAATTGAATGCCAAGTAACAAACTACCAATTAGCTACGATGGTGAAGATGGGTTGATTTCAATTCTAAGTACAAAATACCTGAATTCGACGGGTATAAGTACAGTAGAATTGTCATTGACTTTTATCTTCCTTCGTGGCCGAATGGGTTAGTCACTGTCCATATAAGCTTGCCGACCAGGGTTCGATTCCCGGCCGGAGCCAAGCTCTTGTCTTTGTGAGATTTCGCCTGGGGCTCTGATCCCGAGGTCGTTAAGAGAATCCAGACATTAATATATCAAAATATATATGGCTTATTTGAATATGAAAAACACGTAAAAATGTGCAAAATTTATCATTAATTGAATGCCAAGTAACAAACTACCAATTAGCTACGATGGTGAAGATGGGTTGATTTCAATTCTAAGTACAAAATACCTGAATTCGACGGGTATAAGTACAGTAGAATTGTCATTGACTTTTATCTTCCTTCGTGGCCGAATGGGTTAGTCACTGTCCATATAAGCTTGCCGACCAGGGTTCGATTCCCGGCCGGAGCCAAGCTCTTGTCTTTGTGAGATTTCGCCTGGGGCTCTGATCCCGAGGTCGTTAAGAGAATCCAGACATTAATATATCAAAATATATATGGCTTATTTGAATATGAAAAACACGTAAAAATGTGCAAAATTTATCATTAATTGAATGCCAAGTAACAAACTACCAATTAGCTACGATGGTGAAGATGGGTTGATTTCAATTCTAAGTACAAAATACCTGAATTCGACGGGTATAAGTACAGTAGAATTGTCATTGACTTTTATCTTCCTTCGTGGCCGAATGGGTTAGTCACTGTCCATATAAGCTTGCCGACCAGGGTTCGATTCCCGGCCGGAGCCAAGCTCTTGTCTTTGTGAGATTTCGCCTGGGGCTCTGATCCCGAGGTCGTTAAGAGAATCCAGACATTAATATATCAAAATATATATGGCTTATTTGAATATGAAAAACACGTAAAAATGTGCAAAATTTATCATTAATTGAATGCCAAGTAACAAACTACCAATTAGCTACGATGGTGAAGATGGGTTGATTTCAATTCTAAGTACAAAATACCTGAATTCGACGGGTATAAGTACAGTAGAATTGTCATTGACTTTTATCTTCCTTCGTGGCCGAATGGGTTAGTCACTGTCCATATAAGCTTGCCGACCAGGGTTCGATTCCCGGCCGGAGCCAAGCTCTTGTCTTTGTGAGATTTCGCCTGGGGCTCTGATCCCGAGGTCGTTAAGAGAATCCAGACATTAATATATCAAAATATATATGGCTTATTTGAATATGAAAAACACGTAAAAATGTGCAAAATTTATCATTAATTGAATGCCAAGTAACAAACTACCAATTAGCTACGATGGTGAAGATGGGTTGATTTCAATTCTAAGTACAAAATACCTGAATTCGACGGGTATAAGTACAGTAGAATTGTCATTGACTTTTATCTTCCTTCGTGGCCGAATGGGTTAGTCACTGTCCATATAAGCTTGCCGACCAGGGTTCGATTCCCGGCCGGAGCCAAGCTCTTGTCTTTGTGAGATTTCGCCTAGGGCTCTGATCCCGAGGTCGTTAAGAGAATCCAGACATTAATATATCAAAATATATATGGCTTATTTGAATATGAAAAACACGTAAAAATGTGCAAAATTTATCATATATATATATATATATATATATATGTATATAAATATATATACATATATAGATATATATATATATATATATATATATATATATATATATATATATATATATATATATATATATATATATATATATATATATATATATATATTATATATATACATATATATATATATATATATATATATATATATATATATATATATATATATATATATATATATTTATGTATATATATTATTGTATATATATATATATATATATATGTATATATATATATATATATATACATATATATATATATATAGATATGTATATATATATATATATATATATATATATATATATATATATATATATATATATATATATATATATATATATATATATATACATGTATTACATAAGTATATAAATATATATTTATATATATGCATTATATATATGTATATATATATATATATATATATATATATATATATATATATATATATATATATATATATATATATATATATATGAAGAGAGAGAGAGAGAGAGAGAGAGAGAGAGAGAGAGAGAGAGAGAGAGAGAGAGAGAGAGAGATAAAATACACTGACATATAGAGTATATATGTATATTTATACAGATCTGTCTATCTATTTATCTATCTATCTATCTATATATATTTACAGACATATATATATATATATATATATATATATATATATATATGTATGTATATATATAAATATATATATATATATATATATATATATATATATATATATATATACATATATATATATATATATATACATATAAATATATATATATATATATATATATATATATATATATATATATATATATATATATATACACACACACACATATATATATATATATATATATATATATATATATATATATATATATATATATATATATATATATATATATGAATACATACTATATACATAAATATATATATATAAATACAAACACACTCTTATATATATATATATATATATATATATATATATATATATATATATATATATATATATATATATATATATATATTTAACTCAAAATATTAAATATGTAAAAAGCCTTAGACTAAGACAAAATAGTCGAATATTTAGGAAAATTATACAACCACTTGTTCCCCCTGAAATTAAATTTTACACAATACCAACACTCACCACAATAAAGTAAATTAAAAAATTTTGACAAATATGCAGCAACTCTTTATCATACTACACACGATATACATTTGGGCAGAAAATCACTTTGTGGAGGACACACTATAAGCACTTTGAGAGCGGGAGGAACTTTGGTTCGTTCAGATGACAGACTGTTTCTTTTCAGCTGTTATGCATTCCTGTGGGTGCATATATATGAACTTAGTTGCTTCTAAAAAATTCTGAATAGATTATTCTAGTGACTTGGGGGCTGAAATCTAACGACGGCAAAGTTATGAACTATCACGTATCGAACAGGAAAATCCTCCTTGCTGCACGGCTACTCTCTCTCACCTACGCAGGCCGCCTATCATTCTCAGAAATAAATTAAAGAAAAAATCTAACCCTTGGGTATTCGGGAACCTTCCAAAATATGTGGTAAATATATGAATTGCGTATTTTCTCTCAAACACATGATGCAATACTTCAAAAAATATATAAAAAGATACATAAGACCTCATTCATATCTCGCAGTGTCATATAATACTATTAAATAGATTTCGCAAGACTTTGAAAAAAAATACGTAAAATAAAAAGTTAATTTAAAAAAAAACGTAAATTTACATATGCTGACTTGAACGAAAAATACAATGAAATTAACGATGAAATTCTTACACAGTTTACATACAAAACTTATATCTACATGAGAGGAACTCACCTTTCGGGTTGGCTATTCACATCTTGAATAAACAAATGAAATGAATAAATAAAATACAGGAATAAATTATATATATATATATATATATATATATATATATATATATATATATATATATATATATATATATATATATATATACATATATATATATATATATATATATATATATATATATATATATATATATATATATATATATATATATATATATATATATTTATATTTGGGCTCAGGTCATGTTGTCTTGATGGAAGTTCCTTCATTAGTAGCTTCCTAGGTTATATTTGACTACAGTGATATACCCCAGAGAATTTACCAAAGGTATCCAGAATTCTAACTCCTGGAGTGAATATCCCTTAAAATTGGATATCACGTAATCAGAGGACGTATTCTTGACACGTCTCATAGCTATGTACACTCCTAATAGCGTTTCCGCTTCGAAGGGGAAAGAGTGGCAAGAATATAGGAGAGTCGTTAAAGAGACAATACTCTCGACACTTCTACTGTACTGTAAATAGTGCGCCGAATCGCCACCGCGAGGCGCCACCAAGCCATTCTTTCTCTTGTAGCTTCGTTGACCGGTGTTATCCCGTGTTATCTCTCGCTATTTTGAAGTTATTTGTCGCTATGATGTCTTCTTCAGCCTCATCAGTTTCTGGAAAGTTAAGTCATATCTTTTAATTGTGTAAATGTAAGCTCTTGCCAGTTTCACTCTTCGATTGAAATCGTAATTAACGTAACAAGAGCTGTTGCTAGCCGGATGGTGTCATGAACACGGTCGTTCTTCCTGTACATCTAGTTAGCCAGAATGACTTTCCTGGCATTATTTGCTCTAATAACTTTAGCTATTTAGTATTTTAGCTAGGGATTTGCATATTATGTCATTGTTGTCGTTGATTTGGCTATTTATGTTCGAGCCTCACGAGTGCTACGCTTCCTAGCCTAGGCACCTACACACTTCATGCATGATATAACCTTCCTGGTAAAGTTTTATTGAAGCTCAGACAATATTTTATACAATTAAGATATTACCGCATAAATTTTCCTCTCCCAAGATAGTATACAAGAGAGTTTCGGTGAACGATTCCCTATGATCCTAGACTTACTAGCCTAGGGGCTTTAGTATACTTTCATACATGTCCCCAATTGCTCTTGTATTGTCTTCTAAGGTGAGGTTGATGACTCCTATACCTTATAAGTCGATACCAATCTCTTGGCGAGATTTAAGGGCAATTCCCCTTCCCTCTGATAAGCCTAGGCTACCCTCAGTTAGCTTTGCTGAGATCTGAGTTCTGGCAAAGTTTACTGGGGTGTTTCGTTTCTTTCTCTTAACCACTGAGTTAGAACGGGACATCAGAGAAAAGTCTGTGTTAGGCATCTTACTGTCTCGGTGAAATGATTTCCCAAGTCAGGTTAAGTTGTCTATACAGGAGGCTAGACCTCCCTAGACCATATGTGGAGGTTTTTGTTTTATAATTCCTCCTTCCTCGGTCTAGCAGACAGTCCTGTGCTAGTGATCTTAGACCGAAGAAATGATTTCTTTATTGTTTAAGAAACCTGGTACGAGATTCTGTTCTCTTGGGAGATTGTGTCCTATGGCCACTTTCTCACCTGACTAACCCAACCGGGGGAAATGATTTCCCCTACTTGAGGTTACCTTATGAGATCAGAATCCTATTAGTTGGGTAATGCCTTCGGGTATTACCTTACTTATAGGACTTTTCCCCCTTCCCCGCTGTCTCTTTTGTGTTGGATGAACCATCACCCTCCCTGGCCGTCATTCTATATTTGACCCTAAGGGTAATCTATAGAACTGGCCTGAGGTTCCCTGTCTGCTGCCGGCTGGGCCGGCTGCCGGCAGGTACCCTCATAATCATTAGAGTGTTCTTCAGTCCTCCCTTGGACTGCCTTCCATAGCCCATATGGATGGGATATGGTTGGGTGGAAGCACGAATATAATTCCCCCCTCCACTGGAAGCCTCATTCGGGATGTAGGCCGGCAAGGCTGAGCCTTTGCCTTCCTCCCTCCTCTTTCTTTTTCTCTACCTTTCCTTATACTGGGCCGGCCGCCGGCAGCTTATAGCTGTCGGCGGCCATGTTGGTTGTCTGTCGGCCAGCAGTTACTCTGCCGCCACTTGCCGGGGGTGTCGCTGAGGGATAACCCAACGACAATAAACATACTATGACCAGTGGCCGGCAACTAAGTTGTCGGCCGGCAGTCGGCCACCCAAAGTATAGATCTGAAGACAGTAACTGCCTTCAATGGCCCAGAATAGGCCCGCATATGTCGGCAAGGCCGGCATATGTCGGCAATTCCGGCATATGTCGGCAAGGCCAGCATATGTCGGCAAGCCCGGCATATGTCGGCAGGCCCGGCATGTGCCGGCACGCCCGGCATGTGCCGGCACGCCCGGCATGTGCCGGCAACCTACACGGTGAATCATGGGCAGCCTATTGTAAGACCATCACATATAAGAGAATGATACTCTTTACCACTTAATGGTTATCAACCATTAATTTACCCCCAATATTGAACCTGGGACATTGTGTTAAGATATTATATTACCATACAAAATTCATTTAGAATTTATTGTTCAATACTGGAGGAGGTCATAGCAATGGGCTGGACAGGAAACACAAGTAGGTGTCTTTCCTATTTTCTAGCTTACTCTATCCAAGCTAATATTTAAAAAAGAAAAAAAAAATATGTATGCTGAAATCTGAAAATTTCACCGAATACTTATATGCTTTTTTTCTTTACAGGAGGAGCATCCCGAGTGCGGGAACAGTTTTTCCAGGGTCCGTATCAAGAACTTCTACGGCCATGACGTGTGCAGGGCCCAAGCTCGCTGCGCAGTCAGCAAGGGTTCTCTCAAATACTGGGACCCACAGGTATGTACTGTTTGTGACAAACTGGTAAAAGAGGGTTTTGATGATCAAAAGTCTACTGAGTCAAGGGATGCAGCAAGGGACACGCTGCAAAAATGGGTCAGGGGTTTTCAGAAGAACACCTCTGGCCCATACCTTCCTAATGAGAGGATGAAGGACTGTATTTTCTCTAGGGCATCTGCGGATGCAATCATTCCCCAGGCTCAACCTGAGATTCCCCTAGTACAGATTCCGATGGAATCTGTGGTTACGGACGCCTTGAAGGGCATCCAATTAGATGACAACATGTCGGTCGTCTCAGAGGAGACTGAGAACAATCTCCTACTGGAAGAACTGGAGCAGGAGGATGACGTACCTCCTGAGGCTGAAGTCGATAAGACCGAAACGATTTCAGTATCATCAGCCACGGTGATTGAGCCAGTGCCTTCGAATTCATCTACTGCACCCCAATTAGATTCCATCACGAGTACGTTGCACTCGCTGCTGTCTATGGTGCAGGACATTCAGAAGAAATCGTCCGAGAAAGAAGCTTTTCTTCGGACGGAAATGCATCAGCTGGTTGCAACACGTTTAGCCCCGAAGAAGCTAAACGTCAAGGACCTGCCCGCTTTCTCTGACGTTAATCCTTGAAGATATGCAGACCATATGCCAATGTCGGGGGAGGGGGAGAAGATCTTCTTCTCGGAGAAACTGGGCACTGTCCCAGTAGAGGAAATTGAGTTTTGGCCCAGCAAAGGGGCCTACCCGGACTGCTATGTCCGTCTAAGGACGGAACCGGCATCCAAGGAGGAAACAGAGCCGAAGGAGACGATTGTCCTCGAACTCTCTAAGGCTCAGGCCTTATATACAACCACCTTGAAAGAGAGGGCCTTTACTAGTTCCAAGGTGCCGGCACTCAGCAAAAAGCACCCGTCCTTTATTGCTGACCCCAAACGTGCCTTCCCCTTTATGGACAAAGGGTTTAAGGCAGCCTTAAAGGCAGTTGAAGCAGGGAAACCTTGCCCTACACTGGAGGAGTGTAGACCCTTTTCTCTTGCTTTTTCATCAGATGATAAAGACTGGAAGGATGTTCATAACACCTTCACAGTTGGGAAGCTGGAGGCAGATATTGCTGGACGACAGTTCAACGAAGACCTTCCGAAGCTGTCAGAGTCTCTCTTGCGCAGGGAACAAGAGACTAAAGAACGTCTTGCTGCTTCCATGTCTCTGCAGACTGGCTTAGAGACTATGGCAAGCATCCCGGACACACCAAATATGTACATGGTCTTCGCCAAATCTCATTTGGCGACAGTCACCAAGGACTTGTACAACTTTATCAAAGCCCGAAGGACTTGTAGGGAGTTTGTGTTCGCCTCGGTTGTGGTGAGACACGAACCAAGGAAGCTCATAGCCTCCAATATCTGGGGAAAAGACCTCTTCCCAAGCGAAGTGGTCGAAGAGGTCGTGGACAAAGCCGCTACGGAGAACAGGAATCTCCTCTTCAAGTGGGGCTTGTCCTCAAAAAGAAAATCTTCCCCTGACGAGGGTCCCCAGCTTAAAAATAAATCAAAACGACCAAGAGTGCCCTCTCGGCCTAGAAAAGAGCAACAGCTTTCCGTGGCCACGGTGCCCCTGACGGTGGCACAACCAACCACCACCTTCCAACTGGTGCCCCAAACGCTGGAACCCAATCGCCGGTGTTCACCCCAGTCTTTGAAAGCCAATCGACGACTTTTAGGCCAAAGTCTTGAGGTTCCTTTCGAGGATCCTCTAGACGCCCCTTCAGAGGTAGGGGTAACAAAGGTGGACGTGGCCAAGGAGGCAGGTCCTCCAACTAGCACTCCAAGTGAGATGCTACCGGTAGGAGGGAGACTTCTCTTCCGGGATCGTTGGACCTTCGATCCCTGGGCCCACAGCCTAATCAAGAACGGACTAGGGTGGAGTTGGAGCTCAACTGCACCAAACTTTCCTCAATTCTTCCAGCACTCAACCCCCATTCTGGAAGAATATGTTCAGGAACTCCTGAGCAAAAGACTTATACGGAAGGCAAAGTCCATCAGATTCCAAGGAAGGCTATTTTGTGTTCCGTAGAAGGATTTGGAAAAGCTCAGTCATTCTGGATTTATCACCACTCAACAAGTTCATAGTGAACCAGAAATTCAGAATGCTGACGCTTCAACACATAAGGACCCTTTTGCCCAAACGGGTTTACACAGTCTCCATAGACATGACGGATGCGTACTGGCATATTCCAATCAACCGTCAAGTTTCCCCCTACCTAGGGTTCAAACTACAGAAGAGAAAGTACGTTTTCAGAGCCATGCCCTTCGGTCTAAACATAGCCCCAAGGGTATTCACCAAGCTTGCGAATGCAGTCATCAATCAACTACGCCTAAAGGGGATCCAGGTAGTAGCCTACCTGGACGACTGGCTGGTGTGGGCAGCATCCGAGGAAGAGTGCAGGCAAGCCTCCAAGCAAGTGATCCAGTTCCTGGAACACTCAGGATTCAAGATCAACTTGGAAAAGTCTCGTGCATCTCCAGCTCAAAAGTTCCAGTGGCTGGGCGTCCACTGGGATTTACAGTCACACTGGCTTTCCATTCCATCGAAGAAGAGGAAAGAGATAGCAGGATCTGTCAAGAGACTTCTTCAATCCAACAGGATATCAAGAAGGCAACAGGAGAGAGTGTTGGGGTCCCTACAGTTTGCCTCAGTGACAGATCCAATATTGAAAGCACAATTAAGAGATGCATCAGGAGTTTGGAGAAACTACGCATCAAACGCTCGAAGAGATCTACAAAGACCGATTCCAAATCGTCTGCGATCACTACTCAAACCATGGTCAGAAGCCAAGAACCTGAAGAGCAAGGCACCCCTGAAACCACCTCCACCGGCAGTCACCGTTTACATGGACGCCTCAAAAGAGGGGTGGGGAGGTCACTCTCATCATCGGAAAGTCCAGGGAACCTGGTCTTCCCTCTTCAAGACCTTCCACATCAATTTTCTGGAAGCCAAGGCAGTTCTTCTCTCTCTGATGAAACTGGAACTTCGCTGCTCAATCCACATCCGTCTGGTTCTAGACAGCGAAGTTGTAATGAGATGCCTAAATCGACAAGGCTCGAGATCGCTTCACATAAATCAAGTGATACTGGCCCTCCTCCGTCTAGCGAAGAAGAAGAGATGGCACTTGTCAGCAGTCCACCTTCAAGGGTTCCGCAATGTGACAGCGGACGCTCTATCCAGGGTCAATGCGATAGAGTCAGAATGGTCCCTAGACGCAAAATCATTCTTCTTCATATTACGCAAAGTCCCAGGACTGCAGAGAGATCTCTTCGCAACGAGCGACAACAAGAAGCTACCCCGGTATGTAGACCCATACGAGGATCCTCTAGCAGAAGCAACAGACGCAATGTCCATAGATTGGAACAGGTGGTCCAAGATCTACCTGTTCCCTCCAACCAACCTTCTGCTGAAAGTCCTCGACAAACTGAGATCATTTTGAGGGATAGCAGCAATAGTGGCCCACAAGTTGCCCAACAGTGTTTGGTTCCCTTTGATAACGGAACTACGCCTGAAGCTGATCCCGTTGCCGGACCCAGTTCTGACTCAGCAAGTGCAGAAATTGACTGTCTCAGCTTCATCAGAGAAAACCCAGAACCTTCATCTCATGATTTTCTTGCCCTAGCGGTCAAGAAATGGTTCGGGATTTCTAGGGACAGTATTAACTTCTTAGAAGAATACAAGTCAAAGTCAACAAGAAGACAATATGAGTCTTCCTGGAAGAAATGGGTGGCCTTTATCAAGGCGAAAAAACCTAAGGAGATTTCTATGGATTACAGCTTGCCCTTCTTCATCCATCTTCATGAACAAGGTTTAGCAGCCAACACGATTACTACATGTAAATCTGCCCTAGCCAGACCAATACTATATGCCTTCCAGGTAGACTTTTCTAATGAAATCTTCAACAAGATTCCAAAAGCCTGCGCTAAACTTCGGCCCGCAGCTCCTCCAAAGCCCATTTCATGGTCTTTGGATAAGGTTCTTCACTTAGCATCAGCTCTGAACAATGAGGATTGCTCGCTGAAAGACTTGACTCAAAAGGTGATATTCTTATTTGCACTAGCCTCAGGAGCCAGAGTTAGCCAAATAGTGGCCCTCTCGAGGGATGATGGCCACATTCAGTTCACAGACACCGGAGAACTGAACCTCTTTCCAGACCCGACGTCTCTCGCCAAGAACGAGCTGCCCACTAAGAGATGGGGTCCCTTGAGAATCTGCCCAGTTGAATGCCTAAAGGTCTATCTTCGTAGAACTTCAGACTTCAAGGGAGGTCAGCTTTTCAGGGGAGAGACGTCTGGTTCAACATTATCCTTGAAACAGTTAAGGGCGAAAATCACCTATTTTATATGCAGAGTGGATCCAGACAGTACACACGCAGGTCATGATCCGAGAAAAGTTGCCTCGTCTCTAAATTTCTTTCAGATGATGTCGTTTGAAAGCCTTCGTGCTTATACTGGATGGAAGTCATCGAGAGTTTTCTTCAAAAACTATGCGAAGCAATTACAGCAAATAAAATTTCATGTGGTGGTGGTGGCAGGTAGTGTTATAAAACCTGCCGCTTGATTACTGCATAGAACAGTGCACTAATTGGGACTTTTAGTGAAGGGTGTATATGATAGACTCGTGAGACATATCATGTCGAGTATTGTGTTTAGTGATAACACTATAGACTGCTCTCTCTACACAGGTGACATTAAGCATAATAGACTGGCACAAGTGCCAGGCATACTTATATGCACAGTGTTCCTAGTAACAGCAGAATACATAGTGAAATTTTATATTTCCCTTAGAGTGGCTAATGTTTTCCTTTCCAGGTGAAAGTTATTTTAATTCTGTTATTACTATTTATGCTTTTATGCAGAATTGTTCTGCATAGGATGTAATTGAATACAACCATGATTTCTATTTTTTGTAATAAACAATAAAAGGAATCTTTGCGTCTCTTTCGCCAGATTAAGAATAAAGTCAGAGCATCCTTGATTCTTTTAATTTCAAAGAAAATATTGGGGAACTAAGGTTAATACTGTTCCAAGCAAACAGGTAAGAACTGATTGTACTAAACTGTTTATTTTACTGAACTAAGGTTTCCTACACGTATATAAACCTGTCTGTCTCTTTTCAGCCAGACTTGGGAAGTATCAGTAACCTGTACAGAGATATAACATCTAAGTACAAACTGTCCTTTATGTATATGATGACACTAATATACAAACTTTTCGCTAGATTGTTCATTGAACTCACAATCCTCGGGTTTTTTCCTAGAGTCTACCCAGACTCTTCCCTGTAGGGGGCAGGAAGAGCTGACATAGTATATGATCAGATAATTGATGTATAACGGTAACATCAAGTGTCTCTAGGTCTAGAAGACCAAAAAGGAAATATTTATCTCGAGATAACGCCACTATTGAAAATCCACAGATACATTAATGCTCTGGTAAACTTCCATCAGGACGACATGGCCTGAGCCCAAGAAACGGATTTTGATGCAAAGCGAAAAATATATTTTTGGGTGAGGTAGCCATGTCGTCCTGATGGACACACCCTCTTTTTAACAAAAGGATAATGAATCCCTCCCTATGGTACTGTAACTGGAACACCTACAAAGCTACAAAAAAGGGCGTATTGGCGCCTCGCGGTGGCGATTCGCCGCACTATTTACAGTACAGTAGGAGTATCGAGAGCGTTGTCTCTTTAACGACTCTCCCATATTCTTGGCACTTTTTCCCCATCGAAGCGGAAACACTATTAGGGGTGTAGATAGCTATGAGACGTGTCAAGAATACGTCCTCTAATTACGCGATATCCAATTTCAAGGGATATTCGCTCCAGGAGTTAGAATTCTGGATACCTTTGGTAAATTCTCTGGGACATATCACTGTAGTCAAATATATCCTAGGAAGCTACTAATGAAGGAACTTCCATCAGGACGACATGGCTACCTCACCCAAAAATAGATTTTTCGCTTTGCTTAAAAAAACGTTACATATATATATATATATATATATATATATATATATATATATATATATATATATATATATAAATAAATATATATATATATATATATATATATATATACATATATATATATATATATATATATATATATATATATATATATATATATATATATATATATATATATATATATATATGCATGTATATATATATATATATATATACATATATACATATATATATATATATATATATATATATATATATATATATATATATATATGCATGTATATATATATATATATATATATATATATATATATATATATATATATATATATATATATATATATATATATATATATATATATATATATATATATATATATATATATATATATATATATATGCATATATATATATATATATATATATATATATATATATATATATATATATATATATATATATATCTCAATTTAGTATTGATACAGGGCTCAAGCAAAGCTATTCAATAAGCAAATAATTGAAATAATCGTAATTTTATCTTGATACTTACCTGAAAAAACTTTGAATAGAATACTGAATTTTTTATGGGTATTTTATGCTAATCTTGGGACATGGACATAGCGAGGAAAATAATAAAAACACGTAAACCTCTTAATGAATAAGGAGTATTTGGGCCTGTCCTAGTCTTTCTCGCTCTTATTATACCTCATTTTTAAAAGAGTAATGTCCTCTTATACTTTCCTTTCTACTGACTTCCACTTTCTGCGTATTATCACAGTTTATATGCTTATTAAACATCTATAAATACTTCGAGAATCATACACATATGAAATTGGAATTATAATATTACCTGTTTCACATCAAATAAATACAGTTATGGTAGTATGTTGGCCATGGCACCTGCCACCAGTTGAGATAGTACAGCTAGAGAGTTATTTGGTCCTTTCACGAGCCATACAGTACTACATTGAATTCTTCTCTCTGGTTACGGTTCATATTTATTCGCCCACACATATACTGGGTAGTCTGGCCTATTTTCAGATACTCCTCTGTCCTCATACACCTGGCAACATGAGATTACCAAACAATTATTCTTCACTCAGGGGGTTAACTACTGCACTCTGACTGTTCAGTGGCTACTTTCCTCTTGGTAAGGGTGAAAGAGACTTTTTAGCAATAATAACCAGCTCATCTAGAAAAAGGACACTCCGAAATTAAACCATTGTTTTCTAATCTTGGGTTGTGTCATTGCCTCAGTATCATGGTCTTCAACTATCTTGGGGTGGAGTTGTCTAGCTTGCTAGGGTACACTTATACACGCTATTTTGTCTTTATTCCTCTTCCACTTTTTTTCTAATTTTTTATTAAATATATGAAAGATTTATTTCATCGTTGTTAATGATCTTTTAAACTATCTTATATTAATTGTCCTCACTTCTTTTTTAATGTTTATTCCTTTATTTCATTTTTTCGCTGGGCTTTTGTTCATAGTTGGAGCCCTGGGGCTTACAAAATTTTACTTTTCCATAAAGGGTTGCAGCTTTCCTAATAATAATAATAATAATAATAATAATAATAATAATAATAATAATAATAATAATAATAATAATAATAATAATAACTAGCTGAATCTAGGGTGAATATTGTTTAAAAATTGGCATTGTCCCTCGTTGATGTTGATCACTATCACAAGATCACTGTAATGTTACTACATTTAACGGCATATATAAGAAGGCTATATGATAGCTGTGTTTTTTCAATTGTAGATATTACTACTGAATTTGGCACGAACAGAGAAACCATGTATACCATCAATCCCTGAAATTCTTATTTGGATATATGAATTATTCTAGGAACAATTTACTGCACTGCTAAAAATAACCATTCAATCCATACCGAAATAAACGTTTATTGTGGCATTTTTTTTATGGCAGATATCAAGATTGAGATCAGTGTGGAAAAATTAAATATCCATCCCAGAAATGTCGAGGAATTAAAGCATTTTTGTTTCTATTGATCCTTCTCTTGGTTAAAGAAGAAGTAACATTCCCATGTTGACACATATCCTTTCATTGCACCAAGAAGAAAAAAGAGGGAAGACATCCCCGCTGAGAAGAATGAGATCACGTGATCCAATGGAATCTTCAAGACTAGTCTTCTTTTTGTTTGCGAATGATGACGAAAAGAAGGATCAGAAAGGAGGTTTTTAGAAAAAGAAAGAATTGATCATATATCTTAGGGAAAATGCTGTACCAACCATGTGCCGCACGTTCGTACATAGTTCATTTTGTGCTTGTATCTTCGCTCTCCCCTCGCACTAAAAAGAACCTGAAAAAACATGTCTTGTTTCTCCTCTGTAACATTGTTTTTTAACATGAAAAGGAGTGGGCACCTTTCCTCAACCTCAGCGTCGTTTCGCACACATTCACGTCGACGTTGTAGGTCCCCTACCCACATCACAAGGACATCGTTACCTGTTTACCGTTATCGACCGCTCCACTCGTTGGCCTGAAGCCATTCTCATGGAAAATGCAACGTCCGCCTCATTTACATCTGCCTTACTCTCAGGATGGATTGCAAGATTTGGTATCCTTGAGCATATTACTTCTGATAGGGGTACCAATTTCACCTCTCAATTGTCGACATCATTAGCGAATCTCCTGGGCATCACCCTACATCACACAACGGCCTACAACCCCGCTGCCAATGGAATGGTTGAACGTTTTCATCGCACCCTCAAAGCAGCTTTGATGTCCCGCTGCAAGGATTCCAACTGGTTTACTCTGCTTCCCTGGGTCCTCCTGGGACTAAGGACCACTCCTAAAGACACCCTCGACGTCTCGGCAGCTGAAATGGTGTATGGCGATCTGTTGGTCGTCCCTGCCAAATTTTTTCCTTCTACAACCTCCTCCGACGATCTCCAGCGCATACGTCACGTTGTGGGAAAATTTACTCCATGCCAACAGACTTACAAGCCCCCAGCGAAGCATCACATACCAACAGACTTGCACTGTGCAACGCACGTCTTCCTGCGCAACGACACTAGCAAGCCACCGCTAACGCCCCCTTACACGGTCCCTTTCCTTGTGATCCGACGCAGTCCGAAAGCATTCCTACTAAACATTCGTGGCAAAGAAGACTGGGTCTCCATTGATCGTCTAAAACCTGCTTATCTCCTGCCAGATGACCCGCCTACAGTTCGCCTCTCTAGATCAGGGCACCCTATTTAACATGTACAGTATGTCATTTTTAGGGGGGGAGCCATGTACCAACCGTGTGTCGCACGTTCGTACATAGTTCATTTTGTGCTTGTATCTTCGCTCTCCCCTCGCACTAAAAAGAACCTGAAAAAATATGTCTTGTTTCTCCTTTGTAGCATTGTCTGTTTTTTGAACATGAAAATTCTTGTTGCCTTGAACTTTTGTATATAAAAGAGAGTGGATATTGTAAGGAGGATTCAATAACAAACTTTCCCATTTTGATTATCGTTTTTCAAGAACTCAATCTCTTCTGATCATAGGTTTAGCCATCGCTTCCTGAATGATATTTATGTAATACAATAAACTGCAATCAATGTTAAATACTATTACAGTATCTGTTTTTATTCATGAAAGACTGATTGTGATTAAAATCGGTAAGCTTTAACAGATAATATAACACCTACTTCAATAAGCTTGTATAAATATAATAAGATAGTACCTGCTAGGTATTGCATAAGACACTAGTAAATTGTCAAAATACACGGAAAATTAGTAAGATTCACAATCATTCAAAACATTTTAGCGAGATGGCTATATATACTCAAAATTATTAAAACTTGCGAAATTGCAATGATTCAAGAAAATATGTCACAGTTATCGGTTTCTCTCGCTATTTGACACCATATCTTTCCATCACGTGAAAAGTGAAATCTCTTCCAAGGCACTTTACTTAAAAATGAAAGAAAATTTAACTAAAAATTATCTATATACAGAATTAAGAAACCTGTGGATGGGCAAAAGGCAGAAAATTACTAAGAGAGAGAGAGAGAGAGAGAGAGAGAGAGAGAGAGAGAGAGAGAGAGAGAGAGAGAGAGAGAGAGAGAGAGAGAGTATCATGAGTTAAGACTTCCAAGCGATGAAAACTTAAAGGTGAATAATGGATGTCGACTAATTGCCTTTAAATTCATGCCAAGGTGTATAAAAATTCATAAATATTTCTGAAAAGGGACAAAATGCCTCGATTTTTATTTCATAAGATTCAGAGTAATTTGAATCTCTCACTGATTATATAACCAAAACGTAAGTTGATAAGTAATTATAAATTAATATAATAAATTTTAAAAGATTTTTAAGAACCTCCTCCCAATCTTGCAATAGGTAAGTAGAATAAAGCTTGTCTAAAATAATTATAATACATATTTTATCAAATTAGCAATGTTCATTTGTTTTTAAAAACATTTAATTGGGGTTAAAGAAAAAAATCCAGTCACTGAAGCTAAGCATAAATAAAACAAGTATCCGGTTCTACATTGAAATCAAGTTATACTGTATATATATATATATATATATATATATATATATATATATATATATATATATATTATATATATATATATATATATATATATATATATATATATATATATATATATATATATATATATATATATATATATATATATATATATATATATATATATATATACATATATATTTATGTATATACATACATACATACATATATATACACACACACACACACACACACACACACATATATATATATATATATATATATATATATATATATATATATATATATATATATATATATAGCTCTTGATATGTTTGACTATACTATATTTTAACTCCACACTTCTTTATACTTACAATTCTCGCACGTGTAATATAAGTGTCGAGTAGAGAAGTAGAGAAGAGGGGTAGGACCCTGTCTAGGGAAGATCTTGCTGTGTTACTAAAAGAGCTGAAATAAAGATTTTTTTTATATAATAGGATATAGTGATCTGACAATACCTGGGAAATTGTATGCAGAGATAAAAGAGGGTCATATATTTTGCTTCTGAGTACATGAAATTAACAAAGAAAATTAACAGTGATTTATTAATATAAATCTTGCAGGCAACAGGTGAATTTTCTAGTGTTAGTAATAATATTGAAGGATTAATGATCAAACTAAACAAGAAGTATAAACAACTTCATTCTAATGTATTTACCAACAGCACCTCAGTTACATGATACAGAAGCAATTAATGAAGAAACGTTCAATAATTTGACAAAATTTGTTCAGACATCATATCAAGAGATAGAGGGAAATGTTTCGACACAAGATGAAAATAAATTATCAGAAGAAATAAAACCCCAAAAATAAAAGATTCGAAATGAAGTTAAATTCAAAGAGAGATGAAATAAAACTAGTAAAACTATCTAACACAATAAAACAAACTGAAAACACAAGCCATTTGTAAACACAATCAGACTAAAATTGAGGGAACATTTAAAAAGGGGAATCAAATGTCAGAAATAAGACTTGGAAAAAGGTGTCAATAGGTGTTTGCTTTAGATAAATGAAAACAAGAATATTGTAAACATGATAGATGGAGTTATACAAATTTCAAAGGCTCTTTATACAATGCCTTACAATAGAGATATAAGAAATAACTTTGCTAACAGAAATAATGAAACATCTGGTCAGGTTTTAAAAGCAATAGTAGGAGAAGCAAAGAAAACATTAAAAGGCATAAACAGAGGCCAAACAACAGGAGCTAATATCCTAACAATTAATTAAAAATAGATGGACAAAATATCAGAAAGTAAGCTCTGTACCTGTAGTTTGGAAAAACTTTATTATTATACAAATTCCCCCCACCCCACACCTCAAATAAAAAAAAAAAAAAAAAAAAAAACGGAGACTCAAAAGACAAAAAATTACCGCCCAATAAATTTACAATCGCTAATATATGATGTACATACAAAGATCATAGTGGATTGAATAGATAGACAAGTAATCTTTAATCAACCTAGAGAGCAGGCCGACTTTAGAAGTGGGTATTCAACAACTGACCACATCGATCTAATGAACCATCTAATGGTTAATTCAACAGTATGATAAACTCTTATGACTGGCCTTTATAGACTGTGACAAACATTTTGATTCTGTCAAAACTTTTGCAGTAATGAGAGCCCTTAAAAGACTAGAAATAGATGAATCTTATGTTAGAACACTTCAAGATATCCACAGTACTCACGAAGTACAGTAGTCCTAGAACTACATAAAGTCAGTAAGAAAATTCCTATTGAGACAGGAGTTAGAAAGGGAGATCTCAGTTAACATTTATCCGGAATACCATAACAACAAGATAACACTGATCTATTTATTAAAACATAAAAGGAATTGCCAAAGATGATAAAAGATTTGAATAAAGAAAGCAGAAATGTAGGAGTAAAAATTAATTTGAGTAAACCTAAGATAATGATAAAGTAAAATGCAGAGACAACAAATGAGGGTTAAGGGTAAATCTGTGAAGATTTTTAATGAATATACCTACTTAGGATAGACAGTAAATGATTCCTCAGGACATGAAACCAAAATTAACAAAAAGATAACATGGGATGGAAAACTTTTGGTAAACAAATGAGAATATGAAACATACAATACCACTTACTCTAAAACGAAAAGTATTGAATGAGATAGTACTACTAGTATTAACTTATGCATCAGAAAAGTGTAGTCTTAATAAAACCTTAGAACATGATCTAGTTACAGCTCAAAGAGCCATGGAATGAATAATGGTGAGAATAACACTATGAGACAGGAAAAGATGAACATAAATACAAGGGCAAACAAAAATTGAGGATATTCTAACACCATGGAGTTTTGAAAATAAATTTACATGGGCAGGAGATATAATGAGAATGACCGGTAATAGATGAATATTAAGAACTACACATTTGGTACCTAGAGATTACAAAAGCTGCAGGGAAATTATGAGGTGACAAAGATCATACACAGATATGAGAGGAAAGCTATGTCTGAGGCTTTTGTCCAGTAATGGACTAGTTACAGCTGATGATGATGATAACAATAATGCACTATGAAGAGAGAGAGAGAGAGAGAGAGAGAGAGAGAGAGAGAGAGAGAGAGAGAGAGAGAGAGAGAGAGAGATATGTCAGACCTTCTTCCCCGCCCATTTGCAATGCTGCTTTCTTGTAGTTGATACCTAATTTCCTAGATGTTATGAAATAGTTACCGGTTGATATCTGCCCTTTGTATTCATTCTAAGAGAGGAAAGTAAGGTGCATAAGAAAACACAAATGAGATCTTTGTTTTATAGCAGAAGAGCAGCTGAAGCAGAAAGATATGACAAGTAAACAATTGTCTTACCATACACAAACACACACACACACACACACACACATATATATATATATATATATATATATATATATATATATATATATATATATATATATATATATATATATATATATATATATATATATATATGCACACACACACACACACATATATATATATATATATATATATACATATATATATATATATATATATATATATATATATATATATGTATCTATCTATCTATCTATCTATCTATCTATCTATCTATCTGTCTATCTATCTATTTATCTATCTATATATCTATATATCCAAAAGATTTGTGAAACAAATTAAATTATCAGGTGAAATGTGAACTGCCTGGTTCACTCAGTGAATTAGTAATCACCTAGTAATTGCAGACAGTTTATAAAGTGAATGAAATTTGAATATATTTTCTTGACATGACTGAAATCAATTCTGGTATTGATAATCACCCAGTATGCCTACTGACACTTTCTGTGCTGATTCCTGAGTAGTTTATCAGTGTGTTTTTGGACTTGTGTGTGTGTGCCTGTGTGCGTGACCGCTTGATAATGTGACAATTCCCGTACAGTTGGTCGAGGTAAAGGTTATCCACAAAATGTTATTGGTGTTATCTTGGTTTTTAATGACAATGACATGTATTAAATACCAGGTAGAAAGAAGTACTTAAGGGACGCTACAGTAGATGACAGTTTGACATTTGTATCCAGCAACTGTATACCTTTGGTAACGTGAGCGCACACAAGAAATTATGACTTTGTCAGGTAGTAACAGCAGTATTCCAGATTTGGTGGTCAAAGTGCAAATGTATGATGTACTAAACAATATGAAACGGCTAATTTTGATGATTTTTTTTTTCAATAAATTGTTTGAATTCTGTTACTAGAAATTGAATGTCGAACAAATCGTCGGAAGAGTTATAAAAAACGTCACTTATGTAATAGCCAGTACCACTTTAGTTTGACCTGTAGGAATAGTTACTAATTTAATGTCTTACTTTGTTATTAAATTTTAATCTTTCATAAACTCATTGAAACATTCTCTTGTCTCATAGCTATTATTATCAAATATTATTGTCAGTGATTTTTGAACAAAAAATCTTACCTGATTTCACTCTTGGTCCTTGTATATCTGTTTACTACCCAATCTTAGTCAATACGCCTAGATAATAATTTTCGTCACTTTATAAATTTCAGTAATTATTTGTTAATTTCT
>NC_090733.1:17279216-17284216 GCF_036898095.1 Palaemon carinicauda | reverse complement strand
CAGAAATACACAGTCAATTCCACAGTCAGTTCCATATGGAAATAAAAAGAAAAATCCTCATTTTAACAATAAAAAGAAACAACCAAATGTCAATGCAGTTCAGAGTCCAAAACAAACAAACACTTTTCGAATATCGCTGAGCCTGGGTCGTCAAACCAGACCTCGCAAGGTCAGACTAATTTTCAGAATGTGCAGAGCAAAGCAAATTCCACATAGTTAACTCTAGAGGGGAAGAGAGGGATGTTGGGTCAAGGTCATTCATGTCAACAACAATAGTATTGAATAATCAATTTAATGTTTTATCAGATAATTGTGAGACAATAGATTTTCCTATGAAACACACGGCCGAATTAAGTAAAACAGTGCATGCTCCCGTAGATTTGCAACGAATTCATACAATAATAAGCCAAAATGAGTTATGGCCAACCTTATATGCTGTAAATTTAGAACACAAATCCTTTACGTTATTTTTTGACTCTGGTAGTCCACGTAATATCATGGATTTGAAGAAACATCATTTGTTGTTTTCGAACTTTCCGATTGAAAAATCCGGAATTAAACTTTCGGGTATAGGAAATAATGAATTAAATGTCATAGGCATAACTCATGTTCAGTTCAGAGTCGGTAAACGCACGTTTGCCGATACATTTGTTGTTGTAAAAAACATTAATATGTATCCAGCTGTAATTATAGGATACCCATCTATGGGAAATCAAAACATTATCTTAGCCCCTGCCAAGCACGGCGTGTATATCAAAGGGAAATTCTATAAGTCTTCTAATACCTTAAAATCAGTTTTGGATGAAAAGGAGACGACAAATGTAACCGTAACGTACGTTGAAGAACCAATAACTTGTCTCACTAATAAAGAAATAATATACGCGACCCAGCAGAATTCTCGTTCACCCGTAATATCATCTTGCACGTAATCTATCGAACCAAACGTACCTTCAAATTTAATAGTGCAAATAAAGAAAACATTACCGGGATCTGAAATATTAATCCTTTCCGATACTTTGAAAACTAACGGATTGTCTGTCACACAAGCTATTTATGCAGTAGGCTCACATCAACAATGTAATATTGAAGTCTGTAATCATTTAAATAACACTTTAGTAATTCACAAAAATCAACATATCTTGGATGTAGAAGTTTATAAACATCGTATTCTTACCGTTGCTGAAATCAGTCACTCTCAATCAGTTGCGGATGAATCCCTTTTGCGATCTATTAAAAATAAAATCAATAAAGACATTCAAGACGAAGAAATTCAGCAGAAAATTTTTGAGCTTTTAACTAAATATGATGCTGTTTTTTCCACTACGGATGGATCCTTAGGAAAAACAGATGTAATCGAGCATCAAATAAGGTTGAAGGACAAGCAGAAAATTATTTATTTACCCTTGTACAGACTCCCTATGAAATTCCAGAATGAAATAAATGATGAAGTAGGTAAAATGCTAGAAGAAGGAGTCATTAGGAAATCAAACAGCCCTTATAATTTTCCTTTAATAGTTGTACCGAAAAAAGATCGAACATGGCGTATCTGCGTCGACTTTCGTCGTCTAAACGAGGAAACGATCCCTGATCGATTCCCAGTGCCATGTACTGACGATATTTTGTCTTTGTTAGGTCAGATTAAATATTTTACCAGTTTGGACTTACTTAAAGGCTTTCACCAGATATCATTAGAAGAAGATAGTATCCCATACACAGCCTTCAGTACAGCCAGGGGACATTATAAATTTTTACGGATGCCTTTTGGTTTACGTTGTGCTCCTATAACATTTACAAGAATGATTAACAAAGTGTTTGGAGACTTGTTAGGGGATATATTGCATGCCTATATGGATGATCTTGTAATCTTTTCCAACACCTTAGAAGAACATCTACGTAAGTTAGAACTAGTACTACAGAGATTAAGACAACATAACTTAAGGGTAAAGATTAGTAAGTGTGAATTTTTCAAAACAGAATTAATATATTTGGGTTTCATGGTGTCAAGCCAAGGTCTTAAAGTAGTCCATGATAAGGTGTCGGCTATATGTAATTTTCCCATACCTACTAATGTCAAGGGAATACAGCAATTTCTGGGTTGTAGTGGATATTACAGGCGTTTTATACGCAACTATTCAATAATAGCCGCTCCTTTAACTGATCTTACGAAGAAGGGCGTAGATTTCATATGGTCTGAGCAACATCAACAGGCGTTTAATACTTTGAAAGATGAACTGTGTAGTTCTCCTATCTTAAAATTTCCTGACTTCGGTAAGGAATTCTTCATTGCAACAGACGCCTCAGACTTAGGAGTAGGAGGGGTATTGCTTCAGCAATTTGATAAACAATTTTTCCCGATAGCTTTCTATTCTCGAAAATTGAGAACTTCCGAAAGTAAGTATGCAGTAATAGACAAGGAAGGGCTAGCTATTGTTAATTCACTAGTGCATTTTAAGTTCATAATTTACGGTTATCCCGTTAAGGTGCTTACTGACCATAAACCGCTAACAGAGTTCTTTAAAGGCTTCAACCACAGCCCTAAACGAACTCGGTGGCATTTGATCATTCAAGATTTTGGCGCAAGAATCGGGTATTTACCTGGGAAAGCAAATATCATTGCGGATGCATTATCACGCAACCCCGTGTCATCTTGTGCGGAGCCTTTAGCTGAATTAATAGCAACATCCATGCCTATTATTAAAAAAATATCTGAACAAGAAGATTTAGGCTTAAGCGCTGAATTGTTACAGACTGAGCAAAGAAAAGATCAGAAAATAGAAACAATTATAAATGCTTTGAAAGGCAATCATAAGGAAAAGGAATATATAAAGAATAAGCAGCAGAATTATATAATCAAAGATAATATTCTGTGTAGGACTGTGACAAGGAAAACCCGCAATACACCATATGTAACTAACGACAAGGTAGTAGTACCAATCTCACTTATTTCCACTGTCCTGAATTGGTTGCATTCAAATCCATTACATGGACACCCGGGGTTCTCATTAATGTCACAGAAAGCCAAATCATTGTTTTATTGGCATACGATGCTTACAGATATAAAAAGACACATAGCTAATTGTCGCACATGTCAGGAAAACAAAGGGCATACGAAAACACCTGTCAGCCTAGGAGCTTATCCTGTGCCCAATCAACCCTTTGAAAGAATACATTTAGATTTGTTAACAGGATTTTACGAGTCAGACAGAGGAAATAAGCACCTCTTAGTAATTATAGATGCTTTAACTCTATATACAGAACTAATAGCGCTTAAAACTAAAACTGCGATTGAATGCGCTAGGAAGTTTTACGAGTGTTACATTTGTAAACATGGAATTCCACACATGATAATCTCAGACTCGGGTGGTGAATTTAATAATCACTTTCTTACCTCATTGTGTGAATTCCTCAGCATAAAGAAAATAAATACCATGATATATCACCCAGAGTCGAATGGGCTAGTGGAAAGAGCAAATAGGAGGATATTAAATATATTAAGAGTAACACTAGGGGGATCAGACGCCAACTGGGATATTGCAATACCGGCGGCACTGAGTACTCTGAATCATTCATATCATATATCAATTAAAATGTCACCGCATGAAGCATTGTATGGTACCCCAGTTAGAACGCCTTTCCATGTATTAACGCCTACAACTAATCTATCAAATCCTTTAAAAGAATGTATAAATGCAAGTATAAGTCGATATGATATCCTTCGAAAGAATTTAGAAGAATCAAAAAATCATAATGAAAAGGAATCATGATAAAACAGCGAAACCAACTAAAACATATACCGTGGGTGATAACGTATATATTCAAATCAATGTACGAAAAGGGCTCAATTATAAACTAACACCTAAGTTTGAAGGCCCATTTAACATTTTGGAAACATTAACGGCCAATAGGTTTAGAGTTCAAAACGTATCCCAACCCACGGATGAGAGAATAGTACCATTGGCACACATAAGAAATTAAAAAGAAAAGAGAGGAAAAGAAGTGAGGGAAAATTTTTATTTTATTTTATGTGATTAAAAGTTTTCTTTTTAATACAGGAGTAATTACATATATTTTTCTCGTTACAGGTTTCCAAGATGAATTTTTTGTTGTTGGGAGTGATATTGTTCGCTCAGACATTTTTCTCGTGTGGGATGAGCTCTAAAACTAAAAGTATAAATTTTAAATATGGCACTATAGTTGAAAGACAAGAAGACGTTTTTATTACATCAACCAACGTAGTTGTAGAAGTGAATATGCAAGCAATTTTTCTTCAAGAGGATGATGTCACTAGCTTAAGAACCGCCATTTCAAGGTTTTCTGCCTCATTGGATGAGTTGCATAGAAGACATTTTCATTTGACTACAGAGAGTTTGCTTGGATCAATATTAAAAGTTGCAGAGATGCTATCTGATGACTTGAAAAATAAGACTTACGAGACAGGATCTTTGGCTTATGACCTTTTGATGTGGACTGTAGGACACGAAAATAAAGAAAGACGAAATCCGTTTATTTATGCTGCATTAAACATCTTTGGGTCTGTTGCAAGTTTAGGTTTAGGAATTTCCAATCGTCTTAAAATTAGTAATCAAAATAAGAAAATTGAGTTCTTGACACATGAAGATAAATTGATTATGTCAGAACTAAGGAATCAGTTAGCTTCAATCAATAAAATTATGGATTTAGTAAATGAACATTCAAATAATATCATTCAGATTATGGAAGTACAGGATTTGTTGGCAACATTGACGTATTATGATTCAAAGATAGATCACATACATAACAGAATTGCACATTTCATTGAGAAATCCAAGGATTATGTAGAAGCTATCACGTTAGCAACTAAAGGTGTACTGTCGCCCCATTTGTTGCCTATAAATTACTTAAAGTTAATTCTGGAGAACGGAAGGGATAAACTAGGCTATGTTCCTTTGAATAGACGAACATAGGTTAGAATTTTATTACAGCCTAATTACAGTAAACGTTGATAATAACAAGATTATGAT
>NC_090733.1:17261716-17269216 GCF_036898095.1 Palaemon carinicauda | reverse complement strand
ATGTAATCATTTTCACCCAGATTGACTAATTAGGGGTAATTTGAATTAAAAGCTATCAATTGTGTTACCAGGTGGGTCGAGAAGTTGAGGAAAACTCACTGGTATGATGCCTCACTAGGTAAATCCTGAAATGCCGTTAGCACTCACATTCCAACTAATTTTAGAGCCTTCGTTGACATGATTGGTAGCGACCTCCCCTTTCATATTAAGGTGCCAGGGTTAGATTCCAGTATTAGATAGAAACTTGAGCCCGATACTGTGTTGATATTCATCCATATTGACTCAATAGGAAAAAAATTTAAATTAAAAGCTATTGATTGTGTCACTCAGTGGGTCGGGGAGTCGGTGGTATGAGACTGATGTCTCACCAGGTAAATCCTGAAGAGCGGTTAGCTCTTAATCATTCATACTTGTTTTAGCCTTTAGCGGCATGATTTATAGTGACCTTGCCTTTCATTTAAACGTGTTAGTGTTCGATCCTAGCCTGTTATAGAAATTACTCTGCGGAAAAGTATGTAACTGGCCTACACCTCCATTTTTCCCGACACTGATGTTGGCGGTGGCGCTTTGGTCGTTGTTTGATGATGGTGATCGAAGCACGTAAGTGTTAAACATTATTATTATGAGCATGAGAGAGGATGGCTTTTACCACCTTGGAACCACACACGAAATCTTGAAGCAACTATAAGACAGATAAGAATTCCAAAAGATTTAATGAAAGCGGTAGACATTCCTGACCATGAAATAGCTCTCCGATCTGCTGCTACTTATCAGACCACAGGAAGCGCCCAAGGCTTCGTCAGGTGTATGTGCAAGACGAAAAACCAAACTCTGGGGTGTCTTTGCGTGAAAAAGAAAATTGAGTGCAATTCAAAAGGCCGTTCCAGTCTTCCCTGCTGCAACAAGTAGCTCATTCCAGTTGTGTCCCGCTTGTTTTTCATACTTTGCCTAAAACCATCAGGCATTCTATACATTTCCTTGGCATTCTATAGAATGCCGGAATTTCGCATATTGCCGGTAACACACACACACACAATATATATATATATATATAATATATATATATATATATATATATATATATATATATATATATATATATATATATATATATACCCCTCATCTTGATTTCATCCAAATATGGCACTCGAGTAATCTTTCTTATAGTTTCATTTTTAATCATGTCCTGCCATTTAACTTCCAATATCCTTCTGATGGGTTTGTTCTCAAATTTACTAAATCTATTGTAGATTGTTTCATTGCCATACCATGACTAATGTCCATAGAGTAACACCGATCTAATTAAACTTATATATAGTCTGATTTTTATATGTAATTTCAACGATTTGATTTCCAAATTTTACTTAACCTAGCCATTGTCTGATTGTTTTTTTTTTCTTAATCTTTCAGTAAACTCTAATTCTAAAGCCGCTGTATTTTAGATCACAGTTCCTAAATACTTAAATGATTCTACCTCATTAATCCTTTCTCCTTCCAATGATATTTCATCTTCGATCACCATACTCTGTCCTTATCATCTCTGTCTTTCTTCGGTTTATCTTCAGCCCAAACACGTTTGATATTTCATGCATTCTGGTAACGAAGCATTGCAAATCCTGTGGTGTTCTATGAACAGGGACAGCATTATCAGCATACTTGAGGTCTGCTAAACCTATCACCAATCCAGTTCAATCTTTTTCAACCATCTCTGACTGTTTTACGCATTACGAATTCCATGAGGAGATTAAACAACATAGGTGAAAACACATTTTCTTGGAGTACTCTGCAGTTCACTGAAAATTCATTTAATAAGACTCCATTAAAATCAAATTTAAACTTGCTCTGTGCATGGAGAGACTTAATTAGATTTACATGTTTAAGTGAAACTCCATGATAACGCAAGACTCTCCAAAAAATTAGTTGGTGCACATTATCAAAGGCTTTTTCGTAGTCTACAAATGTCATCAAAAGGGGATTTCTATATTCTACGGAAAATGAAAATTTGGTCATTGAAACTTCTACCTTTTCTAAATCCTGCTCTTTTATCTCTCAGCTTTTCATCAATCTTTCTCTTCAGTCGTTCTAGAATAAACATACTATATATTTCATAACAACTTACGTAAGTGTTATGTCTCTGTAATTATAGCAATTAGTCAGGCCTTTTTTTTTTGCTATTATCGTCAACACTCTTAACTTTCATTCATCAGGTTTTGCCTCTTCATGCCCCATTCTACAAAATAATCTTGTATGTAGTCTGTGAGTCACTTCATTTTCAGCCAGTATCATCTCAGTAGTTATTCCATCGTATCCCGGGACTTTCCATCTCTAGTTTTGTTAGGATAGCTTACACTTCAAACACACTGAATTCATTCACTGGCACATCAGGATATTCATCAGCTTCAGGTATATCAATCAAATTATTCCCTTTATGTATCCTATTCATAACCTTCCTAAAGTGTTCCATCTAACGTTGTGTTTTTTTTATCTTTTGTTGCTATAACAGAATCATCTTTCTTTTTTATGGGTATATGCTTCTTCTTTGACCCAGTTGGGATTTCATTAATAATTCTATGTGCAATTCTTCTTCCACCATAGCCACTTCCTGAATTCAGAGCTTTGTCAGCCTCTTATGCTTGACTGTCTATATACTCTTTCCAGTCATTCCAAGCTTTTATTTTGACCTCACAGTCAATAATGGAATACTTAGCATGCTCTCCCTCGTAATTTTTATTATTTCCTAGAAAACTTTCAGCAATAGATATCTGTCTTTATCCCCTTTTTTATAGTATCCGAAGTATCGTTTGATATCCATGGCTTTCTCCTTGTAACTGCGTGTTGTAAGACTTCATACCAACTGACTGATATATGTTCTTAAAATCACACAATCCTTCATTAATTGTCTATTCTTCGTCCCTTAAAGTTTCTAAGACTGCAAATCAATTTCTATATTCAATTGCAAATGTTTCTCTGTGCTCTTTTTCTAAAAGCTTAGTTGTATCAAACTTAGGTATTCTATCCATCTTTCTGTTGGGTGATTTCAGTTTTAATTTCAGTGTGGTAATGGGGAGCAGGTATTCACTACCAATATCTGCACCTCTATAGCTTCTTACATTTCTGAGAGTCCACCTTCTCTCTTTATTAATGGCAATGTGATCTACCTGTTATTTTGTAAATGCCACATGGTGAAGTCCATGTATACTTGTGGATGTTCTTGTGTCGAAAAAGTGAACCTTCAATGGCAAGAATGTTTGCTGGAAAAAAACTTAGAAATAGGCTCCATTTTTATTTCCAACTTCGCAAAAGACCCTCGCCACCCATCACATTCTCTATCCCTTTATTATTTGTTTCAACTTTAGCATTGAAGTCACCAATCACAGTCTTCATATCTTTCTTACGGATCTCATCTATTACTCTCTGCAGTTCTTCATAGTATTCATCTTTGCTTTCTTCAGGGAAATCTTTGTTGGGGCATAGCAAACTTTAATACTCATATTGTACTGCTTTGATTTTAACTTTCCTAGTAACAATCTACTATTTACAGCCCTCCACTCGGTTAATGCCTCTTCTGCTCTTGGTGTCATAATCATTCCAACCAATTCTCTTCCAGCTCCATCTGATTTACCTGAGGAGTTCACTACTGCGCTATAATTTTTCAGTGGCTACTTTCCTCTTGGTAAGCGTAAACGAGACTCTTTAGGTATGGTAAGCAGCTCTTCTAGGTGAAGGACACTCCAAAATCAAACCATTGTTCTCTAGTATTGGGTAGTGCCATAGGCTCTGTACCATGGTCTTTCACTGTCTTGGGTTAGAGTTCTCTTGATTGAGGGTACAATCAGGCACACTATTCTATCTAATTTCTCTTTTTCTTTTGTTAGTTTTTATAGTTTATATAGGAAATATGTATTTTAATGTTGTTATTGCTCTTAAAATGTTTTATTTTTTCTTGTTTCCTTTCCTCACTGGGCTATTTCCCCTGTTTGGGGCCCCTGGGCTTGTGGCATTTTGCTTTTCCAACTAGGGTTGTAGCTTAGCAAGTAATTATATATATATATATATATATATATATATATATATATATATATATATATATATATATATATATATATGTGTGTGTGTGTGTGTGTGTGTGTGTGTGAATGGTTATTAGTTGGCAAAAAACATGTTAGTAGGGCACCGCTTGCGGTGGTGGCCTCACCTGTCACTAAATTTTTCTTTTTACATGAAGCAAGTACGGGAGTGTGATTTTTGGTAGACACGGGTGCTTGCCATTTTCTTCTGCCATGGCCTCTCCCCAGGACACGACTTAGTCTGTCTAGGTCGTCCAACGTCTGCTTGGTAGCCACCAATATATCTGAGATACAGATCCACGATTATAAATCCCTCTCAACATCATTTGGAAGCATCAAAGATATTTGGAAGTTTCTTGTTGCTGGCGTCAAATTACCAATCATAGGTGCCGACTTCCTGTTACACTTCCACATCCTGGTCGATGTAGCTCAACAACAACTAGTCAACACGGATTCGTACGCCTCAACGCCTCTCCAACCCGCCTGCTCAGAATTCGCTCTCCACATCAGAGCTACCTTGAATGCCTATGCCCACCTCACATCATGCCCAGAAGTTTTCCATTAAGAACTTCTTCAAATGCCCACGTTTCCCCCGAAAAACGGTATTTATCATCATATCAAGACGATAGGGCCCCCATTGTTTGCCAGATTCAGACTTCTGGCACAGGATCTTTTGGCAGACACTAAAGAAATGTTTACGGGAATGACAAAAATGGGCCTTTCCAAAAAGGCCTCAAATCCTTGGTCATCACCCTTTAAAATAGTCCTGAAGAAAGATGGTTATCTGCATCTGTGTGGGGATTAGAAGCGCCTGAACATGCAGACAGAACCACTACACTCTCCCAAACATTGCTGACGTGACGAAGGTTTTCTCCATGCTTGACCTGAAGGGGTATTATCAGATACCCATGAAACCTGAATACATTCCCAAAACCGTCATCACCACCCCATTTGGTATATACACCATCAATTACTCCTGTTTTGACCTTAGTAATGGTGGGGTCACTTTTCATGGACTGCTTCTTAGGGGCTTCTCTTCTCATTCTGTGTATGTTAGGTGGACGACATACTTGTGGTCTCTTCCTTCGAAGAGGACTACCTCCGTCATCTATGCATTGTGCTCGACCGCCTACAACAGAACAATCTTGTAGTCTAGTACGAAAAGTGTATCTTTGGCGCCAATGAAGTAATATTCCTAGGGCATCCATATTGCCTGAAGGTGTCCCCCGCCCTCCCTGAGAAGGTAGCAGTCGTTCAGATCTTCGCCACGTAAGAATTCTTGGCCATGATGAACTGTCATCACTGTTTCCTGGCAGCTATTGCTGACACTCTTGCCCCACCCCCTATGCCTCCCTTAAGACCGAGCTAAAAGAAGCGTCTTTCAGCATTTCGAAGAAAGCCCTATCAACCGCTGATGCTCTTACTTTTCTGTGTGCCACATGTACCTCTCCTTCTTTCCAAAGATGCCAGCTATATCCGTATTGGGGCAGTCCTTGAGGAGGTGGTCAACGGCTCGCCCAACTACTGGCCTTCATCAGTACGAAACTGTCCAAGGTGGAAATTGGCTATTCTATCTTCGACCGCTTGTGGTTCTCTTGGCTGTCCATCCCTTTCACCTGTTCTTTCAAGTTGCACTGTTTGTTATTCGCACAGACAACATGCCTCTGGTGCATGCCTTTACTCGACAGTCCGACACCTGGTCCGCCTGTCAACGCCAACATCTCTCCACCATGACTGAGTACAATTGTATCCTCCAGCATGTCCCTGGGAAAATGAATTTGGTTTCCAATGCCCTGTCAGGAAACATTATGGCCGCATTCCACTTGGGACTGAATTACAATGCCTAGGCAGAAGTACAATGAAAAGATCAAGAATACCAAGCATGTAGGATATCAGCCTCTCGATGATTTCTATGCCACTATCCTCTATGATGTTAGCACTAGTAGACCTAGATCATAGGTACCCTCCTCCATGCACTGACAGGTGTTTGATTTCATTTATTGCCTTTACTATCCCTTCTGCCATTCTACTGAGCAGCTGCTGAAGACAAAGTTCATTTAGCATGGCATTATTAATGATACTAAGGATTTGGTCCGTACCAGTGCTCCACGCCAAACCTCAAAAGTATATTGACACACAAATTCACACCTTTCCTTAACCACAGAGGCACTTTGCAACATTCATGTTGATGTTGTAGGTCTCCTACACACATCGCAAGGACATCCTTATCTGTTTACTGTCATTAACCGCTCCACTTATTGGCCTGAAGCCATTCCCATGGAAACTGCAACGTCTGCCTTGCGTACATCTGCCTTAATCTTGGGATGGATAGCAAGATTTTGGTATCCCTGGACATATTACTTCTAACAGGGGTACCACATTTCCCTCACAATATTGGACATCAATGTCGAATCTCCTGAATATCACCCTTCATCAAACAACCGCATGCAACCCTGCAACCAACAGTATAGTTAGAAGTTTTTGCCATACCCCTCAAAGCAGCTTTGATATCCTGCTTCAAGATTTCCAACTGGTTTACCCAGCTACCCTGAGTCCTCGTGGGACTAAGGACCCCTCCTAAAGATGCGCTGGAGGTCTGGCAGCTGAAATGGTGTATGGTGACCTGTTGGTCATCCCAGCCGAATTATTTTCGGCTGCAACCTCTTCCGACAATCTCCAGCACCTTTGTCACGTCGTGGGAAAATTTACTCTATGCTACCAGACTAACTAGCCCACAGCTAAGTAACACATACTGACAGATCTGCACTTGGTAACGCATGGTTTCCTGCACAATGACACTAGCAAGCCACTGTTAATGCCCCCTTATACAGGCCTGTTCCTCGTCTTCCGTCATACGCAAAAAGCATTCCCCTGAACATCTGCGGCAAAGAAGTGTGAGTTATCATTGATTGCCTAAAATCTGCATATCTCCTGCCAGATGACTCAGTAACAGTACGCCTCTCAAGAACAAGGTGCCTCTTTCACATTTATGTCATTTCTAAGGGCGGTGGGCCTTGTACCGCACCCATATCACATACACGTACACTGTCGCGGTATTTGTTTTTTTATATATTGTAGTTATCACTCTCCTATCGCACTGATAACTTGTTAATGCAGATATGTATTTGTATCAAACTGTTTTAATTTTAGGGACCTTTCACGGAAACTGTAGTAATAAAAGCTCGCTGTTTGTAGAAATAAAGAATTACATTCACTCAACTCATCAGTTAATACCTAACTGGTGCCTTTGCATAACCCTATACAATTGTTCAGGAATCACATGCAACTTTCTTTCTACTGGCACCGTATATTAATGTTCCTCAACACAGTTATAAACATGAAACCATTCTATATACCTTTCTAGAAATTTTCTCATTCTTATCCAGAAGAAAGATTCACATACTCTCTTTAATGTTCTATCAATCCCCAATTG
>NC_090733.1:17244216-17249216 GCF_036898095.1 Palaemon carinicauda | reverse complement strand
GTGGTTCCAGCAGGCTGAAGTCCAGTTTCATATCAAGAGCATGACTTGATCAAGCACTAATGCAGATTAGGTTCTCGCAGCAATCCCTGGGGACACATTCCAGGATTCTCCAATTGGCTATACGAGTAAGCAGACACGCCGATAACGTACGGCACCCTGAAATCACACCTCTTAGAGCAGTACTTTCCATCACCCGCTGCCCACAGAGAGAAACTTTTTCAGCTCTCTCAAAAACCGTTGAGAGATCAAAAGTTTTTGCTTGCCTTCTGGGAAATGGGCAGTATCACTCGCCTGCAGCCTGCTGCAGATGGATCTCCTTGCGAAGTGAATCTACTTTTTGCCTTTAGGGTATGGCGTATACTGAAACCTGTATGTGGTGCCATCGTGGTGTCGATATTTTGCCTAAGAGAGACCTGATAACAAAAGTTAATGCCTTCATGGACAGCCACTTAAACACCTTCCAGATTTTTTTCAACGCCTCTGCTCCTGACAAAGTGGACAACTATTTAACATTGATCAAAGCGGATGTGAATGCGGTAGTGCACAGACGCAAACCCTATCACAAACTGGAGCAGCAACAAATCCACCCATCACCCATATATACCATTCTTCCCTTACATCGCAACTATCGACCTCTCCAACCATTTAGAAATGCCTATCGGCCGCAGTTAGGCTACTACCACTCAAAATCGGGGCTGCTGCGAAGAAATGTGCGAATAGATGTCAGTGGCAGAAAAACGTATAAGTACGCCATTGCTTCCCGCTTTGGCCTCCCTTGTCACTAATCTTTTCTTTTTACATGTTCCAGGTACTGATATGCAATATATAGAAGACACAGTTGCTTGCCGTTCTCTTCTGATAAAGCCACTCTCCAGGACACAACGTAGTCTGTCTAAGTCTGTCGATGTCCCCCTAGTATCTGCTAGCGATCAGCAATACCCACCCCCATTATCGTTTGGACGCCAAATATATTTGGAAGTTTCTAATTGCTGATGCCACATTGCCAATCCTTAGTACGGATTTCCTCTCATATTCATTACTGACAGTTAGTTATTACAGATTTACACTCCTCGACACCTCTCCAACCTGTCCCCTTCGACCTAGCTCTCCACATCAGCACACCCACGGATACCTACCCCAACCTCCTCATATTGTACCCAGAAATTTTCCGTCCAGAACTTTGTTAAACGCGTTCCCGCCAAACATGGTGTTTATCAACATATCAAGACAATGGGGAACCCCTTTATTTGCCAGATTCAGGCGCCTGGCACCATATTGTTTGACAGCTGATAAATAAAGGTTTGCCGTAATGGAAGAAATGGGCGTTTACCAAAAGATTTTAAGCCCTTTGTCGTCATCCTTACAAATCCTTCTGAAGAAAAATGACTCTCTCCATCTATGTGGGGATTACAGGCACATGAACTTGCACACAAAATTGGATCACTACTCACACTCCAAAAATCGCCGACATGACCTCCTACTTACACAAATTGAAGATTTTCACAGCAAGAAATGTGATGTTATATTTATTATAAACCACGTTTACTTTTCGAATATGCAATAGCCTAGAGAGAGAGAGAGAGAGAGAGAGAGAGAGAGAGAGAGAGAGAGAGAGAGAGAGAGAGAGAGAGAGAGAGAGCTGCAGCTGAACTTTATTTTGATCTGTATAAAAGGGGGTAATCCTTTTCTAACCGAAACAACTTGTGATATTGTGGGAGAGACCATCTTTTCCATTTCACTCTTTCAATTATATCCGCTCTCCTGCAGGAGTCTTTATATTGTATGCAGAGAAATATAAAAGATTGAAGAAATATGTGAATATCTAAAGATAAATTTAGAGCGGATGACAGCCGATGTAGATAAAAAGAAATCATTTTTTTTTTTCATTATTTTTTTTTTTCATACGAGAACACATAATACATTCGATTTTTAATCAAAAATTCTTAAATTATGAGTATATCCTTTTTAATTTCTCATTTTTTTGTTAGTAGTAAGGAACATAATTCAGTTCCCGATTCATTATGTGGATTATCCATTCATTGTCATTCTCATTATATGTCCTAACCATGTTCATTTCTTATTCCTACCTGTTGTTAGAATACCTTTTACTTTAGTTTGCTCACGTAGCCTATACATTTTGCTGTTTTTCTATCTCTTAGTGTTTTTCTTATTATTCTTTCCATAGCTCTTTGAGTTGAAACTAGCTGATGCTTTGAAGCTTTAGTATGTCTCATAGTTTTTTTTATGATCAAGTTAATAATGATAGGATCATTTGACAAAATACGCTTCGTTTTAGAGAAAGTGTCATTTTACATTTCATAAATTCATTTTGTTTACCGAATACTCCCCATTCCTTTTATTATTCTTTTAATTTTGGTCTTGTTTCTTTGGGAAACACTTACTGTGTAATCTAAGTACATATATTCATTAATAATCTCTAGCGGTTTGTCCTTGAGTCTTATTTGTAGTCCTTGTATTTTCATTGAAAATCATCTTAGTTTTCCTCTTATTAATTTACGGTCCTACATTTCTGCTTTTTCTATTCAAATCTTGTATCATCTTTTGTAATTCCTCATGATTTTCTAAACACAACTATCCCATCTGCAAATCTTAAGTTGTTATGGTATTCCTAATTAATATTAATTCTTACATTTTACCAGTCTGAATTCTTAAAAACTTCTTGGAATGCTATGAATAATTTGGAAGATATGGGGTCTCCCTGTTAAACTCCTTTCTCAATCGGAATTTTCTCATTATATTAATGTAGTTTTATTTTTGCTGTAAATTATGCACAGCTGTCTTTAATTCTTCTAACATAAGAATCTTTTATTTAATTTTCTTTAAAAAAGGCTTTCATTACAGTTGAGGTTATGGAAAAATCAAGAGTTTTCTCATAGGCTATAAATACCATGCACAATGGCTTGTCATACTGTGTTGACTTTTCTATTAGCTGGTTAAATACCCACTTGTAAAGCTAGCCTGCTCTCTTAGTAGATTTAAGTGTATTTGTGTTTCTATCTAGCCAAATTTGATCTTTGTAAAGGTTGCCTATACTATGGAGAGTAAACTTACTGGGTGGTAATGTTTCAGTCCTTTTGTGTTTTCGTTTTAGGAAAGTTAGTATAATTACAAAGTTTCTTTCCCAAATTGTAGGTATAGAACATTCATACAGACATTTGGTATACAGTCCAGCCAGTCTTACTGCAATGCAGTCTCCTACATCTATTATTAAATCAATTGTTATGTAATCCTCTCATGCTGATTTGCCTCTTTTCATGGGTTTTTATGCCTTCTTTAGCTTTCCTACTATTATGTTTTGTACTGGCTCAGGTGTTTAATTTTTTTCTATTGGTGAATTTTTTTTCTTATATCAATATTGTACAGCAGTTTTTAACATTTCATCTCTATTGTGAATAATAATTCCATTTTCATTCCTTAATGCATACATCTGTTGGTTTCCCGTTCCATGACTTCTTTTCATCAATTTGATGTTTCCTTCTTATTTTATTGTCTTTAATTTTGGTCTCATTATGTTTACATATATCTTGGGTTTCAAATTTGTTTATTTTTGGGATATGTCTGCTGAATGTATTTCACGCCTCTTGGATTTTACACTCTTTTCTAATATTTTCCTTAGTAGGTTTTTCATCTATATCGAATAGCTTTCCTTTATCTTGTTTGGGAGTTTTTCCAACCATTCTTTATACTAAGTCTAATACAAATTTTGTTAATTTACTGCTTATTTCTTGTCTACTTGCCTCTATTTCTTCATGTAGCTGGGAGTAACTATTCTTAATGTTAAACCAAACTCATTAGAATTTTCTCTTATTAGAGAATTGTTTATTTTGTTCCTTAGATTAAACATTCTTGTTCTTTCTTAGATCTAAATGAATTCTGTTCCGCTTCATTCTATGATCGCTTGACTTTAACTTGTTTAACTTTTATATCTTTAACAATGGATAGGTATCATTATTTGACCACCTTAATTAGGTATTGATGGGTCGACCTCGACCAGTGGTCCAAAAATAATTCATAAAAAATTCATTTACAAAGCAATTAAGAAACTTTTACTATAAAAAAAAATAAAAAAATATATTATTATTAAAAAAAAGTAAATAAAAGCTAAGTCTAAAATAAATATTCACTACAAATAAATTAAAAAGAATAAGTATACAAAAAAATGGCTTTACAAAATAATTCACCTAAAATCTAAATATGAAAATAGAATATAACTATTCTATGCAATTATTCTATGATAGTTGAGCTACATTTGCTGAGATCCAAGGGTGGGGGGGGGGGGGGGAACCAAAAGGGAACGTTTCCTGAAATGAGAAAAAAAGTGTATGTTTTTTGGCTAATAAAATCTATCCTCTTTTCAGCACTTTTTTTGGGTAGGTAAATGACATAGGGGCTGACATTTTTACAGGATATTGTATTATTATCGTACAACAAAGATGTGTAAAAAAATCTGCACTTGGACATTATTTGGTGTTTTAGAAATGAGATTTTTTTTATTTCGTTTTTCACTTTTTTCTAAAGAAAAATCCTTATATCCATTGCTGAGCATGGTATATATGTATGAAAATATCAGAAATTTTTATGAAAAAAGAGGAATACATAGAGCTATACCAGCTTACCTGTCAGGTATGCTCACAGAATAGCAGCCAACCACACACCTCGTAAGGCCAAATCTGCTACCTGAAATGGAAAAGGTTATGTCAATATCAGCGAGTTATTTACTTATATAAGTGTTCCAAGATTTGCATAGAAATTTGATTGGAGCTAGAAAAACGTTTATAGATTATTTTGAAATAAGAAAATTAAAATAATGATCATAATTAAAAAGATTTAAGTAATGATCATAATTCAGTTCTCATAAAGGTACAAACTTACATAAATTGGAAAATTATAAACTAATTTGTAAAAACAATGAACAATATGCAATTTCATGAATTATTGAAGGGTTAAAAATACAAATATTTATTTTAGTTTCTTACCTA
>NC_090733.1:17221716-17236716 GCF_036898095.1 Palaemon carinicauda | reverse complement strand
TATATATATATATATATATATATATATATATATATATATATATATATATAGTTTTACAATCTCTTTATATATAATGCGTTAAGTTTGTACATTCCATGTCCAATATTCAAGCTGTTATCAAAGGACCTAATCTTATATTTCATATTTTCATTTTCCTTGTATTTTGTGCATATATATATATATATATATATATATATATATATATATATATATATATATATATATATATATATAGTATATATATATATATATATATATATATATATATATATATATATATTTATATATATATATATATATATATATATATATATATATATATATATATATATATATATATATATATATATATATATATATATATATATATATATAACTAGCCAAAACTCAAACATGTATATCACAACCCTGTCTCGGCCCCTATTCTTGAGCGGCAGCGTAACAACTGTCCAAGATAGCGGGCAGCTACATTTGCTTGCAGTGGGTGTTAAAATTCTCTGGACTAGAACAGGCCATATTTGGAAATAGAATATTGCAACATAAAACGTCAGGACTCTGTCTCGGGTGTCACTATCTGTGTGGCAATTAAGTAATAAAAGATGATACGCATTGAATTAAACGAATGTAAGAGGATTTATTGTAAAAGTTAATTTTCACAGAAACATGAGTAAATTCTTTTTCAAATATGAATGAATCATTTAAGTACTTCTTCAGCAGAACTCTAAATTTCTCTAATTAGAAAACTACTAATATGTAAGTCTCTCGCAGACTTTCAACTTACTGGAACAGTTTATCAAAATAGTAATTGATAATTAATCTTGCAAATTACAGACGCACACGGGGAGAACGGACTTATGGAGACACAGTTATATGAATTATATTGTTACAAAAAAAAAAAAAAGGATAGTTATTGGACGTCTCGTGGCGCATTGACACCAGCCATGGCTGAGGTAAGCTTACCATGGCAGATGGGCCTATCGAAGGTTGCCCACTCACGTCTCAAGCTTGACCCAACTCCATCTTGGACTCGAACTTCACTAACAAGACTTGGCTTCCTAGCTGTTCATATTTCTAACACATTGATGGGGGATATGAAGGCTTGTCTGGCCTTTTGGTAGCGGTGGCAAGTAATGCAACTGCATCAGGTCGGTTCTCGTATCCATTTGTCCCTTCTCTCCGGTGTACCTGTTGACATGGAAACAGATTCAACACATGTATGTTTGGACCGGCAGACATCAAGCAATGAAAAAACTGGTTCAACATGCTTCCCACACTAGCCAGGGAAAGTGGAGATGAGGTCATAGGTAGGCAAGCACCACCCTACTTCCTGCTCATTTACCTAATTGTTAATATTTTTGGTATTTATCTAAATCCTACGTGACATGGGAAGAAGATTCTGTATAAATAAATCAATTTGGATATGATACAATTCAGTGAAATTAGAAGAAATGTTGTATCCTATATAGAATTGAAATAGAGCCATTTATTTTGCTTCAGAGGACAAGAAAGCATTACAGAGAATGGAGTTGGTTTTCTTATGAATAGAAATCTTGCTGGTAACATAAAATAATTTTGTATCACTTGTGATAGAACTGCAGGATTAATTATCAAACAAAATAAGAAGTATAACTTGAAGATCATTCAAACATATGCACCAACAGCATCCCCTGTATAGGGGGAAATAGAAACTTTTTATGAAGATCTGGAGGTATCTATGAAAAACAAAAGACTAATTTTCCATTTGTTTTGGGTGATTTCAATGCTAAAGTAGGTAAATTTAGTCAACTCTAGATAGGTGTGGCTCGACCCGAGGAGGTTTCAGAAAAACACGTTTTTTTTTTGCCATAATTTTCCGTACGTAATGGTAGCGAGTGATATCGACCTGCGGTACCTCAGTTCAGTGCGCGCAGCAGTCGGGTCAGGACTCATTTTACCGCAGCTTATTTCCTTGTGCCATTTTTGAGATACCCTCGGGTCAAGCTCGACCCATCAATACTTAATGAAGGCAAGTCGTGAAATATCAAAGTTTTTATTAGTTTATCGAATTTGCATTAATGTTTATATGTGTATAAAGAGGGACTATTGTAAAGTGTTTGTGAATGTCTTGTACACTGTATGCGTGACCTCTGTGCGGGCTGAGTTGCTGTAAGTGACCGTGTAGCGTATTTTTCCATAAATATATATATATATATATATATATATATATATATATATATATATATATATATATATATCTATATATATATATATATATATATATATATATATATATATATATATATATATATATATAGATATGTATATATATATATATATATATATATATATATATATATATATATATATATATATATATATATATATATATATATATATATATATATATATATATATATATATAGAGAGAGAGAGAGAGAGAGAGAGAGAGAGAGAGAGAGAGAGAGAGAGAGAGAGATCCTATTTCATTATATTGGTAACTAGTTCTAGTTATATTATTTGTTTGTCCTATTTTATTATATTGGTAACTAATTCTAGTTTCTCTTCATCTAAGTACAATATATATATATATATATATATATATATATATATATATATATATATATATATATATATATATATATATATATATATATATATATATATATATATACATAAATATATATATATATATATATATATATATATACATAAATATATATATATATATATATATATATATATATATATATATATATATATATATATATATATATATATATATATATATACATATATATATATATATATATATATATATATATATATATATATATATATATATATATATATATATATTGTCCTATTCCATTATATTGGTAACTAATTCTAGTTTCCTTTCCTCCAGGTATGGCATAAAGCTGGTATTGGCATGTAATGTGGACAAGCACTACATGTGTAATGCCATAACATATGTTAGGAAGGAAGCAAACAAGGCGCCGAGAGGAACGTCTCTTGGAGAAATGTTCATGATGAACCTTATGGGCCCTTTTTATCGAAGGGGCCGCACGATGACAAGGTATAATTTCTTCACGAGTCTTCCACTTGCCTTGGCGCTCGAGGCAGAAGGCATGTACTTGTGTGGCACCATTCGATAGAAACCTTACATACCAAAACAGATTTTTGAGAAAGTGTGTCCTATCAAGGACTCAGTAGCTGTGTTCAATTATGAACACAATTTGACCCTACAATGTCAGCAAGTTAGTAGAACAAAGAAGGTCATGTTGTTGAGTTCTCTTCATCACGATCCTTCTGAGATCGAGAAGAGGAAAACTGACATTCAAATGTTCTATAACTCGATGAAGGAGGGTGTAGACACATTTGATCAGATGTTTGCTACATCCAATTGTATTCGTAAGACACAACGCTGGCCAATGTGTCTCTTTTATGGGATACTGAATATGATAATGGTGAATTCCTATATTCTTCACACGTCCATGCCCTTCTCAAGCTGATGCCAAGGCGAACTTTCCTCAAGGAAATCGCCTTTGGTTTCTGTGATCCCCTAGTGCTACATTATTATGATATATCTGCGGGGAAATTTTCTAAGACACTCCATCAACTAATGGTTGACACCTTCAAGGTCAAACTTCTACCTGCACGTGACATTCGCTGTGGGCACATCAAGCTCCCGAAAAGGTTCAGGTGCAATAGCTGCCCATCAAGGGAGGATCACAAGACGAACACAGCCTGTGTGACGTACCACAACCCTGTGTGTCTGCAGCACCAAACATTGTTGTGTCCAGAATGTGTTTGATGGCTGTTTTAGGTAAGAAACTAAAATAAATATTTGTATTTTTAACCCTTCAATAATTCATGAAATTGCATATTGTTCATTGTTTTTACAAATTAGTTTATAATTTTCCAATTTATGTAAGTTTGTACCTTTATGAGAACTGAATTATGATCATTACTTGAATCTTTTTAATTATGATCATTATTTTAATTTTCTTATTTCAAAATAATCTATAAACGTTTTTCTAGCTCCAATCAAATTTCTATGCAAATCTTGGAACACTTATATAAGTAAATAACTCGCTGATATTGACATAACCTTTTCCATTTCAGGTAGCAGATTTGGCCTTACGAGGTGTGTGGTTGGCTGCTATTTTGTGAGCATACCTGACAGGTAAGCTGGTATAGCTCTATGTATTCCTCTTTTTTCATAAAAATTTCTGATATTTTCATACATATATACCATGCTCAGCAATGGATATAAGGATTTTTCTTTAGAAAAAAGTGAGAAAAGAAATAAAAAAAAAATCTCATTTTTAAAACACCAAATAATGTCCAAGTGCAGATTTTTTTACACATTTTTGTTGTACGATAATAATACAATATCCTGTAAAAATGTCAGCCCCTATGTCATTTACCTACCCAAAAAAAGTGCTGAAAAGAGGATAAATTTTATTAGCCAAAAAACATACACTTTTTTTCTCATTTCAGGAAACGTTCCCTTTTGGTTCCCCCCCCCCCCCCCACCCTTGGATCTCAGCAAATGTAGCTCAACTATCATAGAATAATTGCATAGAATAGTTATATTCTATTTTCATATTTAGATTTTAGGTGAATTATTTTGTAAAGCCATTTTTTTGTATACTTATTTGTTTTTAATTTATTTGTAGTAAATATTTATTTTAGACTTAGCTTTTATTTACTTTATTTTAATAATAATATATTTTTTGAATTTTTTTTTAATAGTAAAAGTTTCTTAATTGCTTTGTAAATGAATTTTTTATGAATTATTTTTGGACCACTGGTCGAGGTTGACCCATCAATACCTATTTAAGGTGGTCAAATAATGATACCTATCCATTGTTAAAGATATAAAAGTTAAACAAGTTAAAGTCAAGCGATCATAGAATGAAGCGGAACAGAATTCGTTTAGATCTAAGAAAGAACACGAATGTTTAATCTAAGGAACAAAATAAACAATTCTTTAATAAGAGAAAATTCTAATGAGTTTGGTTTAACATTAAGAATAGTTACTCCCAGCTACATGAAGAAATAGAGGCAAGTAGACAAGAAATAAGCAGTAAATTAACAAAATTTGTATTAGACTTAGTATAAAGAATGGTTGGAAAAACTCCCAAACAAGATAAAGGAAAGCTATTCGATATAGATGAAAAACCTACTAAGGAAAATATTAGAAAAGAGGGTAAAATCCAAAAGGCGTGAAATACATTCAGCAGACATATCCCAAAAATAAACAAATTTGAAACCCAAGATATTTGTAAACATAATGAGACCAAAATTAAAGACAATAAAATAAGAAGGAAACATCAAATTGATGAAAAGAAGTCATGGAACGGGAAACCAACAGATGTATGCATTAAGGAATGAAAATGGAATTATTATTCACAATAGAGATGAAATGTTAAAAACTGCTGTACAATATTGATATAAGAAAAAAAATTCACCAATAGAAAAAAATTAAACACCTGAGCCAGTACAAAACATAATAGTAGGAAAGCTAAAGAAGGCATAAAAACCCATGAAAAGAGGCAAATCAGCATGAGAGGATTACATAACAATTGATTTAATAATAGATGTAGGAGACTGCATTGCAGTAAGACTGGCTGGACTGTATACCAAATGTCTGTATGAATGTTCTATACCTACAATTTGGGAAAGAAACTTTGTAATTATACTAACTTTCCTAAAACGAAAACACAAAAGGACTGAAACATTACCACCCAGTAAGTTTACTCTCCATAGTATAGGCAACCTTTACAAAGATCAAATTTGGCTAGATAGAAACACAAATACACTTAAATCTACTAAGAGAGCAGGCTAGCTTTACAAGTGGGTATTTAACCAGCTAATAGAAAAGTCAACACAGTATGACAAGCCATTGTGCATGGTATTTATAGCCTATGGGAAAACTTTTGATTTTTCCATAACCTCAACTGTAATGAAAGCCTTATTTAAAGAAAATTAAATAAAAGATTCTTATGTTAGAAGAATTAAAGACAGCTGTGCATAATTTACAGCTAAAATAAAACTACATTAATATAATGAGAAAATTCCGATTGAGAAAGGAGTTTAACAGGGAGACCTCATATCTCCCAAATTATTCATAGCATTCCAAGAAGTTTTTAAAAATTCAGACTGGTAAAATGTAAGAATTAATATTAATTAGGAATACCATAACAACTTAAGATTTGCAGATGGGATAGTTGTGTTTAGAAAATCATGAGGAATTACAAAAGATGATACAAGATTTGAATAGAAAAAGCAGAAATGTAGGACCGAAAATTAATAAGAGGAAAACTAAGATGATTTTCAATGAAAATACAAGGACTACAAATAAGACTCAAGGACAAACCGCTAGAGATTATAAATGAATATATGTACTTAGATTACACAGTAAGTGTTTCCCAAAGAAACATGACCAAAATTAACAGAATAATAAAAGGAATGGGGAGTATTCGGTAAACAAAATGAATTTATGAAATGTAAAATGACACTTTCTCTAAAACGAAGCGTATTTTGTCAAATGATCCTATCATTATTAACTTGATCATGAAAAAAACTATGAGACATACTAAAGCTTCAAAGCATCAGCTAGTTTCAACTCAAAGAGCTATGGAAAGAATAATAAGAAAAACACTAAGAGATAGAAAAACAGCAAAATGTATACGTGAGCAAACTAAAGTAAAAGGTTTTCTAACAACAGGTAGGAATAAGAAATGAACATGGTTAGGACATATAATGAGAATGACAAAGAATGGATAATCCACATAATGAATCGGGAACTGAATTATGTTCCTTACTACTAACAAAACAATGAGAAATTAAAAAGGATACACTCATAATTTAAGAATTTTTGATTAAAAATCGAATGTATTATGTGTTCTCGTATGAAAAAAAAAAATAATGAAAAAAAAATGATTTCTTTTTATCTACATCGGCTGTCATCCGCTCTAAATTTATCTTTAGATATTCACATATTTCTTCAATCTTTTATATTTCTCTCCATACAATATAAAGACTCCTGCAGGAGAGCGGATATAATTGAAAGAGTGAAATGGAAAAGAGGGTCTCTCCCACAACATCACAAGTTGTTTCGGTTACAAAAGGATTACCCACTTTTATACAGATCAAAATAAAGTTCAGCTGCAGCTCTCTCTCTCTCTCTCTCTCTCTCTCTCTCTCTCTCTCTCTCTCTCTCTCTCTCTCTCTCTCTCTCTCTAGGCTATTGTATATTCGAAAAGTAAACGTGGTTTATAATAAATATAACATCACATTTTTTACGACTCAGTACCATAAAGTATTTTAACTACTGACACATTAATTTGTAAGTAATTGCATTATTTTCTTATATTCCTGCCCTAATATACAAAACTAGTGAGATTATAATACGCCAAAATGTTGGTAATATCACAACAGAAAAATCATAGATATGATAGCTTTAACTTCAGCACTCCACTCGTCAATAACTTTATTTTAAGTGTGTGAGGTGGTTGTTAGGTAATGTGGCGGGATGTTGCAAAACAACCCCCACACCCTTGATCACACTAACTGACAAATGTCTCCTCTGCACAAACTTTCCCCTTACGTTATCAACTGGACTCTTGGACAGAAGGAAAATGAAAACAAAACATAACCTTAACACTATATTTCTTACAAACTAAACAAATCATCACTCAAAATTCTGCATTCAAAATATAGATAAATATGTATCAATAAATTTTCCTCAGTAATATCCTTAAAGTAACATCCTTAAAACTAAACCAAAAACTCAAACCAAATTAACATTAACAAAAAAACGAAAATAGAGATATATATATTATAGTACTGTACCTGTACAACCACTGACACGTTGTTACCCACGCTAGACAAACGTCTTTAAACAGTCACTGTAAATTTCACCCTCAACACCAAATTCCAAATCTATCAATACACCCTCGGTTCTTTAAGCCGAAACACTAAAATCGGCAGTTCCACCACAAATCCGTGGCCCGACGGGAAATAAATCACCACAATCGACCCAGCAGTCAATACCACCATCTGGTATGGTTACAAGCCATGGTAATCCTTGTTATCTGATCTATTCAACAACAATCCAATTCGCGGTTTCTTTATCCGGCATGGGTCGTCAACACAGGTCAATATGCCAAGAGCATTCTAATCGAGTGCTTTATCGTAAACAATGTCAGTTGCACTCAAACCCACTTTCAAATAATCAGCAGGCCAAAGGAGTAGGTCTCCCTAAGGAGGAATCACAGCTTAGAATATATATACACACTTCCACGCTGGTAAGAAATTATATAAAATTGTAATCCAGCATTCACAAACGAACTGTCTCAAGCTGCAGTCAAATCAAAATAAGCATTCACCTAAGACATTCACCACTGTCGTAACCTAACTAAAAACATAAACAAACAATCTCATTTGTACCAACAGTCTTTCTCACCACCAACGATCGATACACTAACTACTTTCGCTCGCTAACACAATGTCTCTCTCTCTCTCTCTCTCTCTCTCTCTCTCTCTCTCTCTCTCTCTCTCTGGATCAGGATTTGGCAAAAAACAAAAATTAAAATAAAGCAAAAATAAATCCTCCACATTCCTCCCCCCTTACTTTGCCAAATCCTTCTCACACAACACTTACATTATTTTTTTCATTACCCAGTCGCAGTCAGGAACGGGACCTCTACTCCGAGTAACTGGGCCTCCATATGCTCTCTCATTCACTTCTTCCTTATCACAATCATTCGCCACATTAACACTATTCTTATCTAAATCCCTATCATCTAATATATCATGTACAATCCCATCTACCTCGTTCTCATCTGGCCCTAAAATTACACTAATTTCTGTAAACAGTTCATCCATTTCATCAAAAACATTCTCAACTTTAGCAAAAGATTCATTCATACTACTAGTCATTCTCCTATCTCTCACTCTTGCGTTATTCATTCTTTCTTTTACATCATCTAACGAAAAGCCACACACACTATAGGTATCATTCATACTCAGCCATGATTCATCTGTATTAACACATTTATCTTCCATACACACTTGGACATTTACACCCTTGTCATACTTTTTTCTATTCTTACCCATACCTATAAATTTCCCTTGCACTTTCTCCTCACTTAAAACTTTCAAACGCCTCTTTTTCCTATATTCAACTAACACTAATTGTTTATTTTCCAGCCCTAATTTCTCATGCATACTAGGTTCATACTTGCTCATTTCCAAACAATTACTCATCCCATTCTCACAAACATTGATCCTATTCCTTCCACACACACAGGAGGACTCACCCAGCTGAACCCTCTTACACTCTAGTTTCCCGAACATCCTGGCTGACTTAATCCCTTCTTCCTACATACTCTAGCTACATGCCCATCTGCACCACATTCAGAACATTTAGCACGCTGCTCTCTACACATCCTAGCATAATGCCCATTCTGACCACAATTGCCACAAATCACATTTGTACGATTACTCCTACATCCACTTGCTATATGCCCAGTCATACCACACCGAAAACACTTAACCCCTTTCTCTTTCTTGCACTCACTAATTCTATGCCCTACCTCACCACATCCAAAACAAGCACCTAGAGCCCATCTACATTCATTCTTCTTATGTCCTACTTTCCCACACCTATAACACTTTTCATCACGGACACGGCTATCTGACATACCTCGATGTGCACTCGCACTCCTATCCCTATTGCGCCAATTACCTTGCCTAAATCCTTCATTTGCCCTTACAGGTATTCCCACATTACTCGCCCTAACACTCCTATCTACTACATTATCAGCTACCCTCATTGGTCCTCTCAAAATTGCATCCTTATAACTACCAAATTCTATTACACTTTCATCCATTCCAGTTCTTACACTCACAGATTTACTTTCTTTCATGCACCTATCTAACTCATAATCCTCAACTATCTCTAGTATATCATCCCATGTCAATCTCTCTTGCGTCCACCTCATTTTCTCCTTCCGTTTCAAATTAACAAACTCAGCAACATTCTCGGGTACAGTAGCCAAAAACTTCCTCATTAACTCCTTATTCTCATTTATACCTTCATCCCCATACTTCTTCCTAGCTAAATTTTCCAACCTACATACATACATCGATATCGCTTCTCCTGCATTCATCCGTGCTTCATCAAAATCATTCTTACCTATACCTAACACTCCCTTTCATACGTTTTACCTGCTCAATTATTCTCTTTTTCACACTTTAATAATCAACGTCACCTACACTCATTATCACTCCATACATCGTCAACAAATACCCAGTCAAATATTCTCCTAACTCCCTAGCCCAAACTCTTTTACTATCACCATACTTATCCTAACAATACCTCTCATACTCCTTGAAAAACTCGTATACATCCCTACTACTATGCTCATTAAACCTTTCACACCGAGGTACCTCTCTCATAAACACAGTCTTACACACACCACGTTCATTCTCACTGCTATCATCACTGCTACCTTCCTTCTTGTTTCCTACTTCCTCGCCAGAATATAAGGAATCTAATTCCACAGTCATACTCCTATCCTTGATCATACTCTTCCTAGCCCTTTTCTTACTCGCCACTTTCACCCATTCACGATCGTCCTTGCTATCAGCCTGATACTTTTTCTTCTCTTTCTTCACATCACTTTTACCTTTCCTTTAATTTTTCCTCTCACCTTTCTGTTCATCCTTACTATGCCTAATTCCCTTATCTTCAATATCACTATCACTATTACTACTATCACTATCACTTCCTTTCCCATTATCACCTACCTTAACCTTTTCTTCCACTATCAACCCATTACCCGAAGTTGAGGACACTCCTCCGACTGCACCTTCACCCATTATAGTTTTCATCATCCCCATGACTTGCCCCATAATAGCTTCCAATCGGTTCTCCATTCGTTCCTCATTCTCTTTCATCCTCATCTCAACACATTCTTCCACTCTCTCTACAGTTCCCCTTAACTCCCTAAGCTCCTTCTGCATCGCCTCATTCTCCCAGTTCAACCTCTCATTCTCTACAAGCAACCTCTCCTCACGCTCCTTACTCAGCCGCAATTCCTCCTTCAAAACCCTTAATTGCTCCTCCATTTTTAAGTCTTAATTCTAAATTCGTATCCTATCAGTCCTTCGTCAAAGAGTCCAGCTATCAGTACCGCATCAGCAGTCCCTGTTCGGGCGCCAAAATGATGTGGCGAGATATTGCAAAACAACCCCCAAACCCTTGATCACACTAACTGACAAATGTCTCCTCTGCACAAACTTTCCCCTTACGTTATCAACTGGACTCTTGGACAGAAGGAAAATGAAAACAAAACATAACCTTAACACTATATTTCTTACAAACTAAACAAATCACCACTCAAAATTCTGCATTCAAAATATAGATAAATATGTATTTATAAATTTTCCTCAGTAATATCCTTAAAGTAACATCCTTAAAACTAAACCAAATTAACATTAACAAAAAAAACGAAAATAGAGATATATATATTATAGTACTGTACCTGTACAACCACTGACACGTTACCCACGCTAGACAAACGTCTTTAAACAGTCACTGTAAATTTCACCCTCAACACCAAATTCCAAATCTATCAATACACCCTCGGTTCTTTAAGCCGAAACACTAAAATCGGCAGTTCCACCACAAATCCGTGGCCCGACGGGAAATAAATCACCACAATCGACCCAGCAGTCAATACCACCATCTGGTATGGTTTCAAGCCATGGTAATCCTCGTTATCTGATCTATTCAACAACAATCCAATTCGCGGTTTCTTTATCCGGCATGGGTCGTCAACACAGGTCAATATGCCAAGAGCATTCTAATCGAGTGCTTTATCGTAAACAATGTCAGTTGCACTCAAACCCACTTTCAAATAATCAGCAGGCCAAAGGAGTAGGTCTCCCTAAGGAGGAATCACGGCTTAGAATATATATACACACTTCCACGCTGGTACGAAATTATATAAAATTGTAATCCAGCATTCACAAACGAACTGTCTCAAGCTGCAGTCAAATCAAAATAAGCATTCACTTAAGACATTCACCACTGTCGTAACCTAACTAAAAACATAAACAAACAATCTCATTTGTACCAACAGTCTTTCTCACCACCAACGATCGATACACTAACTACTTTCGCAATCTAACACAATGTCTCTCTCTCTCTCTCTCTCTCTCTCTCTCTCTCTCTCTCTCTCTCTCTCTCTCTCTCTGGATCAGGATTTGGCAAAAAACAAAAATTAAAATAAAGCAAAAATAAATCCTCCACAGTAATAACAGAAGTGAGATAAATGCAATCGACTTTGATAAACAGACAACAAGCTTATATACAAGCAATTGTGCGCAAAAACGTCACAAAAATAAAAATAACCAAAATTTTATATGGCAAGCTTACACAAGTTGGTCTACTATCAGTGCAGGGAAGTGAGAATGATAAAACTAAACAAAAATACCGTTACAGTATACGAGAGTGTTTAAAAACGAACGATAAATGACATCCCTCAAAAAAATTAAATACATGGGAAAAGGGCACCCGGCTCTTGAGAGCCACAATGAGTTGGGTCATCTTGCAGGAGATATGTAGGTTTTAGTCGATCATTGGAGAACCAGTCTTCTTTGCCAAGAAGGTATATTAAGAAAGCCTTCAGTGTGTAATGGATCACAAGCAAATAGCCCTTGTAAGTGGGCTTTAGTGGTGGCTTGATAGTGCTATTGCAAAGGAAATCCTGCGTTGCCGAAAGCAAATCTGTCGGTATGTGTTACTTTGCAGGGGCTTGTAAATCTGGTGGTATGGAATAAATTTTCCCACAATGGGACCTATGCGCTAGAGATTGTTGGACAAGGTTGCAGACAAAAAAAAATTGACACGGCCAACCAACAGGTCGCCATATATCATTTCGGCTGCCGGGACATCCAGGCCATCTTTACGGGTTTCTTTAGTTTCAGGAGTACCCAGGGAAGCTGAGTAAACCAGTTGGATTCAATATGACTGGACATCAAAACTGCTTTGAGGGTGCAATGAAATCGTTCAACAATTCCTTTGGCAGTAGGGTTTTAGGCAGTTGTCTGATGTAGGGTGATGTCCAGGAGACTTGCTAATGATGTCCACAATTGAGATATGAAAGTCGTACCCCTGTTAGAAGTAATATGCTTAAGGATAGCAAATCTTAGTATCCAAATTGAGAGTAAGGCAGATGTATATTAGGCCGAAGTTGCAGTTTCCTTGGGACTGGCCATAGGCCGAGTGGAACGGTCAATGAGGGTAAAAAGGTAATAATGTCCTTGTGATGTGGGTAAAAGACCTACAATGTCAACGTGAATATGGGAAAAACCAAGCTGACGGGATGAAAGGTGCCTACTCCTGAATCCGTTTATCGATGTTCTTCTTAACTTTGACATGAAGTATAAGCACGGACCCAATCCTTAGCCACCTTAGCGGCTGTGTAGTAGATCAGTGCTAGTGATGTGAAAGACCATGAATGAAATCAAACAGCTGTCAGTGCCTGGGAGCAGATATCTGATGACGTGGTCTACGTGAATTGGGAAAAACAAAGCTGAGGGTGATGACAGGTGCTCACTCCTTAATCCGTTAATCAATGTACTTTTGAACATAGGCATGAAGTATAAGCACGAACCCAATCTCTAGCAACCTTAGTAGCTGTGCAGTAGATCAGTGCTAGTGATGTGAAAAACTATGAAAGGAATCAATGACCCATCGGCGCATGACGTGGTCTACCAGTACTGACGTCTCAGACAAGGATAGCATTATAGTCGTTAAGGGCGATGTCTACCCAAAGGATGGATGTACAGGTTGTCCTATATTCTGGGTACTCTAGATCTTTTCGTTGGGGTCCTGCCAAGGCATTGTAATCACATCCCAGGTGAATGGCAGCCATTCTATTTCTTGACAGGGCCTCAGCAAAAGGATTCATTTTCGTAAGTACGTGTTGAAGGGTGCAATTGTTGTATTCAGCCACGACGGAGAGATGTTGGCAATGACAGGGGCAATAGGCGTCGGACTGTTGAGTGAAGGCATGCATCAGAGACGTTTCGTGTGTGCGAAGGGTGAAGGGCGTACTTTCTGAGAAGTGGCCAAAGTGACACACAGATAAATGCACTGACAGCAATTCCTGGTCACAAGTAGAGTAGCAGGATTCCGCCTTAGACAGTTTTCTACTGAATAAGGCCAATGTGAAGGGCTAACCGTTGACCACCTGCTCGAGTGATGCATCAATAGCAACATTGATGGCATTGTTGAGGCCAGGGAGAAGGGCATGTGGTATGGGAAAAGTGAGAGCAGCAGCTTTTTATAGGAAATTCTTTGCCTTGCAAAAGGCAGCATCTTCAAGAGACTCCAATTCACGTTTTTTTTTTTTTTTGGCTTACCTTTGAGATAAGCCTAGAGGGGACCAATAATGATGGCGATGGCTGTCAGGAACCAGTGATAATAGCTTATCATACCCAAGAATTCTTGCAATGTTTTGATTTTTGTAAGAGTGGGGAAGTTGTGTATGGCTGCTACTTTCTCAGGGAGGGAGTGGATGCCACTAGGAGTAATGCTGTGCCCAAGATCAATACTTTGCTGGCACCAAAGGTACATGCGTCATACCAGACTATATGTCCATTCTGTTGTTGATGGTGAAGAGTAATGCATAAGTGAAGGAGGTGTTCCTCTTTGGAGGAAGAAAACCCATGTAATTCGCTCATGTAACATACATAGAAGGTGAGGTCCCCTAAGATGCCATCCATCAGGCGTTGGAAAGTAGCCCCAGCTTTATGAAGGCCAAAACAGGAGTAATTTAAGGTGTAAGTACCAAAGTGGGTGATGATGCCGTACTTCTGGGGTCATGGGCACACGGTAATACCCCTTCAAGAGATTAAGCATGAAGAAAACCTCAGCTTTGTGTGAAGAGGAGGTAACATTAGCAAAGTTTTGGTAGGAGGTAGTGATCCGGTTCT
>NC_090733.1:17206716-17211716 GCF_036898095.1 Palaemon carinicauda | reverse complement strand
CCCTTATACCCGGAAACTCTTACCTTATATCCTAAGCACGTATATTTACAAACAATCTCTAGATGTTTGTTTATAACTATCATTTGCTGTCTATGCTTTTTCATTGAACATAATCTAACTTTTAATGATACTAAATTTTAGTGTTAAATTTCTACTTTCTCGATTCAGATCTTCTATCATCCATCGTAATTCATCATATGATTCACTAAATAGCGCTATGTCATCTGCAAATCTTAAGTTGTTAAGGTATTCTCCATTGATATAATAGACCATTCTTACTGACATTTTGTGTAAAGTTTAGCCGGTTTTACTACTATAAAATCTCACCCATCTAATAATAAATCAATTGTTAGGCCATCTCTTTATCAATTTTCCGCTTTGGGTGTCTTTTTTATGCTTTCTTTACTTCTACTGTTACATTCAGTAGCGGTTCATGAAACGTATTTCTATTAGTATTGCCTATATCACTAATGCATAGCATTTTATAGAAATCCTACGCATTTTTTATAACTCCATCTGCATTGATGATATATCCATTTCCATTAATTGAAGCAAACACCTGTTAGCGTCCTGTTCCAGGAATTCTTTACATCATTTTGATGATTCTTGCTTTCCTTAGTTTTTCCCTAATTTTGGTCAAAATGGGCTTATGTTTGTCTTGGAGTTTTGGTTTAACCATCATTTTAAATTTTTTCTTTACCAGGTTTTATGGTCTTTTCTGCTAGTTTTCTTTGATCTTGTTTGAGAACTTTTCCATCTGTCTCTTTTGCTGATTTTAGTACATTTTTTTTTTCTAAATTACTGTTAATTTGTTCTTTATTTGCTTCCGTTTCACCATGTAGCGGTGAATATATATTTTGTATTATAATACTAAACTCATCATATTTTTCTCTTATTATAGAAGCGAGTATTTTCTTTCTTTCCTTACCTATATATAAAAAAAATTTCCTTCTCGGCATTTTATAGTTGTTTGGCTTTAACTTGTTTAATAAAATAGAATAACTTTCATTACGAACATGATCTATATAACTTTTTGTTGCTCAATTTGGGTATCACCATGTCTATTGTTTATATCCTTTCTATTAAAAATTTCTTTTATTCATAGTTTTGAAATTGCTTATTTCAGCAACTTTCACAAGCATGTTTCCTATATCATACCTTTTACTTACTTCAAATTTACTTACTACTGATTCCATCGCCCAGACAAATGTAAATTGAGTCTCGTGTTGTTTTTTTTTTTTTATTTATTTTTTTTTCTATAAATACCTCCAGATCTTAATAAAAAAACAGAAGTTTAAATTTTTTCTTTGCGAAGCATGTGTTTTCTGCGTATGTTTGAATGATCTTCAGTGTATATGTCTTATTTAGTTTGATGATTGATCTTGCAATTGTATCGCTAATATTACAACATTCTTGTAGGTTGCATGCAAGATTTTTATCAAAAGGAGAATCCAACCCTTTTTATTTGTTCCTTTAATGTCCTCTGAAACAAAATATATAGTCCTCGTTTAACTATATAGGAAATTCCCCGGTTCTTGTAATTTCATTCAATCCTATTATATATATATATATATATATATATATATATATATATATATATATATATATATATATATATATATATATATATATATATATATATATATATATATATTTTTTTTTTATTATTATAACAAAGTTTTTCCTTATGTTACTATTGCATAGGTTTGCATAGAAATTTGCTGAAATTTTAATCATTTAATCTCTATTAATGATAATTTTTCAATTTCATCCTTGGAAGCAAATATCTGTTGGCGCCCTGATCCAGTCTTCCTTTCTTTGATGTTTCCTCGATTTTGGTCTGATTGTGTTTAAGAATATCTTGGGTTTTTAGTTCATTTATTGTTTTCGAACGTTCTGCTATTTCTATTTCATATCTCTTGAATTTAACCCTCATTCCCAATATTTTCTTTATTAAGTTTCTGGACTTTTCTGATAGTTTTCCTTGATTATGTTTAGGAACTTTTTTTTCTCATATCTCTCCTTCAGATTTCAATACAATTTAGTTTAATTAATGTTAATTTTTTTCTTTACTTGCTTCCATTTCATCGTGTAGTTGGGAGTACCTATTTTGTATTGCTAAAATAAATTCATCTGACTTTTCTTTACCGACAGCAGTGTTTATTTTTTCTTAAAACTATTTTTTTCCTTCCTCTTACCTTTGATCAAAACAAATTGTGCCTCTGACCATTCTATGATCGCTTGACTTTAACTTGTTCAACACTTACAATTTTAATAAATTGACTTTTTCACTGAGAATGAAATCAACTTAAATTTTCGTTTCTCCATTTGGGGTTATCCATATCTATTTTCTATGTTCTTGTTTTATGTAACGTGTTAAAGATTTCTATATTGTTTCTTTCAGGATATTCTACAAACTTCTCTGTCGTTAATTGTGCCCACTCTAAGTTTACCTACTACTGATTCTCCTCTTTTCTTATGACCTACTTTAGTATTGAAAACACCCAAAACAAATGTAAATTTATTCTTATGTTGTTTTATTAAAGATATCTCTAAGTGTTCATGAAATGTTTGTATTTCTTCCTCTGTATGGCGAATACGTTTTAGTGACCTTCGGTTTATTCTTGTTACTTAATTTGATAATCAATTATGCAATTTTTGACTAATACTCAAAATTCTTCCATGTTACTGGCCAGATTTCTCTTAAAAAGGAAATCCACTTTATTTTCTTTGTTTCTTCCGTATCCTCTGAAGCAAAATATACGGCCCCCCTTTAACTTTATGAAATTTCCTAGATCTTTTAATATCACTAAATATTATTATATCTCAATTTATTCCTTTCAGTTCATCAAATTACAAAGTAAGTTTTTTTCTCTAGAAAGGGTCCTGGTATTGTATGTTGCAAGGTTCAGTTTCCAAAAGTAGCCTAATCTAGTAGAGAGATTGTAAGCATTCCCTGCTGGAGCATGTAACTACTCCCCACCTAGGGCAATTGTTCTATTGCCGCTGGTAAATGTGGGTCGAGACGAAGTTGTGATATACATATCTGGGTCTTTAGCCAGTCTTCATCACCACATTGGCCACTGCAGATAGGTGATATATATACACACATGCATACACACACAGATATATATATATATATATATATATATATATATATATATATATATATATATATATATATCTGTGTGTGTATATGCTCATCTCTCTCTCTCTCTCTCTCTCTCTCTCTCTCTCTCTCTCTCTCTTTTATATATTTATATATCTATATCTATTTATATATATATATATATATATATATATATATATATATATATATATACAGTATATATATATATATATATATATATATATATATATATATATATATATATATATATATATAATGATGATTGCATATTCTGTACACTATATATATACATATATAAATATATATATATATATATATATATATATATATATATATATATATATATATGTGTGTGTGTGTGTGTGTGTGTGTATGCTCATCTCTCTCTCTCTCTCTCTCTCTCTCTCTCTCTTATATATATATATATATATATATATATATATATATATATATATATATATATATATATACATATATATATGTATATATATATACATATATATATATGTACACACATAAATATATATATATATATATATATATATATAAATATATATATATATATATATATATATATAATGATGATTGCATATTCTGTACACTATATATATATATATATATATATATATATATATATATATATATATATATATATATATATATATATATAGTGTACAGAATATGCAATCATCATCATAATCATGTCATCCTAGGCCTATTGACACAAAGGGCCTCGGTTAGATATCACCAGTCGTCTCTATCTTGAGCTTTTATATCAATACTTCTCCATTCACCATCTCCTACTTTACACTTAATAGTCCTTAGCCATGTAGGCCGCGGTTTTCCAACTCTTCTGGTGCCTTGTGGATCCCAGTTAAAAGTTCGGTGAACTAATCCCTCTTGGGGAGTGCAGAGAAAATTCACAAACTATCTTCATCTACCCCTCACTATGATCTCATCGACATCCAGATATCGAGTAATCTCTGTTATAGTTTCATTTCTAATCTTATCCTTTATTTTTCCCCCTATATTATTCTTCCGAGGGGTTTGTTCACAAAACTGATATATAGCCTGATTTATATATGTAATTTCAGGCTATTTGATTTCCAAATTTTGCTTAACCTACCCATTGTCTGTTTTTTGTTTTTTTTTCAACATTTCATTAAAGCACTTTGGTGAGGTTATAAATAGTGGATATGAATGAAATAATTTAATTGATATACTTGAAGCTGAGGAAGACTTTGATGTGCCCATGAATGAATTCAGTGTGTCTGAAGTCGAAGCTATAACTAGAAAACTCAAGAGATTGAAAACCCCTGTATACAATGGAATAGCTGTTAAGATGATATTGGCCAAAAATTAGTGACTCCCAGAATACATGTAAGATTGTCTAGTAGAATGTGAGGCGAAGAGGCAAAACCTAATGAATGAGAGCTAGTAGTGTTGTTGAAAATGAAAAAAAAAAAAAAGATGACTTATTGTGATAATTACAGAGGCAGAAGACTTACGTTAGTTGTCAAGAAAATTTATACCATGATTATTTTAAAGAGACTAATGAATATGTGTGAGGCGCCAGTCAGATGAATTCGGAGAGGCGATGTAATGCAATTATATGAGCGTGTATGAAACATCTGCGGGACAGCAAAATTGATGAAAAGCTGAGATGAATAAGCAGGATTTAGAACATGTAGAAATTGCACTGACCAAATTTTTATTCTAAGACATCAACAGTAATATATAGAATATAAAAATAAGCTTTTGATGGCATTTGTAGAGTGACAAAGCCTTTGATACAGTGTCCGGCCAATTTTGTGGAGAGCCCTATTTATTATGGAGTTCCTCATAGATATGTAAATTTTATTAAGCTTGT
>NC_090733.1:17184216-17191716 GCF_036898095.1 Palaemon carinicauda | reverse complement strand
TGTGGGTACCATATCACATTGCAGTACTCGAGTGTACTACGTACATAAGTTTTGTAAAGCATAATCATGTGTTCAGCTTTTCTTGTTTTAAAGTGTCTGAATAACATTCACATTTTTGCTTTACGTTTAGCCAACAGTGTTGCTATTTGGTCGATGCATAACATATTCTTATTTATCATTACACCAAGGTCTTTAATTGCTTCCTTGTTTGCGATTTTCTCGTTATTAGGTCCCTTACTGTATATGCATACACCATTCCTTCTTTGTTTCCATAATTTATTGATTCGAATTTATCGGAGTTAAATACCATCCTATTTATCTCCGCCCATTCATATATTTTGTTTAGATCTCTTTGTAGTGAGTTCCTATCTTCATCACAAGTAATTTCTCTACTTATTCCTGTGTCATCGGTGAAACCTCTCACTTCAGAGTTTTTAACATCACAGTCTATGTCTGATATCATAATAACAAACAGCAGTGCAGCTAATACCATACCCTGTGGCACGAGAGATATTACCCGATCTTCATCTGATTTCTCGTCATCTGCAACCACTATCTGTTTTCTGTTTTGCAGGAATTCTTTTACCCATTTTCCTATCTTTTCCACAATATTATGCTTTCTCATTTTTTTCTCTAATATATTATGGTCAACCTTGTCAAAGGGTTTTGCAAAATCTAGATAGATCACATCTTTGTCTTTTTCATTTATCATATTTTTGTATATGTTTTCAGAGTGTGCTAACAGTTGGGTTTGTATACTTTTTTCCGAGCACAAAACCATGTTGACCTATATTGAACAAATTATTTTTAACCAAATGATTCATTATTTTCTTTCATAATATGTGAAGTTAGACTAACAGGTCTATAATTGCTTGCCTCGAGTCTTGATCCACTCTTGAAAATAGGGGTTATATAAGCTAATTTATGTTTAACATATATCTCGCTCATATCTACACTTTGTCTTAGCAGTATTGCAAGCGGCTTCGTGATAGTGTGTGCAGTTTTTTTTAACAAAATCGCTGGAACTCCATCTGGTTCGGCGGCTGCCGATCCATTTTTAATTTCGCTTATGGCCTTGACAATATCTGCTTCAATAATATCTATATCTGTTAGATATTCAACATTTTCTTCTCTCATTTTTGTTTCATTATTCTCATTCGCAATTCTTGGCGTGAACTCACTCTTATATTTTTCTGCTAATATGTTGCATATTTCCTTTTTGTCATTCGTTAGCCGTCCTTCAATTCTTAGAGGGCCTATTTCTAATCTCCCTTTATTCATCTTTTTTGCATAGGAGTAAAGTACTTTGGTTTTTTTTTTTTTTATATTTTGAAGTGTCCTTTCTTCCAAGTCCTTTTTTTCATTTTCTTTTGACTGTATAATCTTTTGTTCTGCATTTTCTACCTTACCTTTTATTTCCATCATTTTCCACACATTTTTTTTTCTTTTCCAAGATTTTTCTTCTACTTTCTAATTTTCTGAAATATGATCCTTCTGTCTTTTGGTATGCATGTCTGTTGTTTATTATTTTTTTTTCGCTACATATTTTTCAACAATTTTCTCCAGTATTTTGTACAGTATGTCCATATTTACCTATATATTATCACTTACGAATACATTTTTCCATTCTTTGCTCAGTTCTTCATTTATTTTTGACCATTTTATATTCTTACTATAAAAATTATATTTTCCATATCCTTCCCAACGTTTTTTGCTTTATCTCTGCGATCACTTGCTTTGATATGGACTATTAATTCTATGACATTGTGATATGAAATTCCCGTGTTATACACTACTATTTCTTTAACATAATTCACCTCATTCACAAATACTAAATCTAGGACATTGTCCTTTCTTGTTGCAATGTGGTTTATTTGTTGCATATTATGGTCTAATAGCATATCTTGAAGCTTTTTAAATTGTCTCTTATCTTCTGCACTACTATTACTCTCTTTTTTATATGTATATATACAACCACTTTCTTCTATCCGTTCTTTCCAATCTTTATGGTTTCTACATATATCATCCATTTTTTTTTCTATTATTGTGTCAAACTCCTTAGTATTTGGGGGGTCTGTAAACTACAATATTCACTAGTTTTTCAAATTCAAATTCCACCAGAATCAATTCACATTCTGCGTTGCTGTATTTTTCACAGACTTTTCCTTGATTTATGTCTCTTCCATATATTGCGGTTTCCCCTTGATTCCTATTTGTGCTGTCTGATCTATATGTTTGGAAACCCTTTATCTGGTCATCACTGCCAGTCTCTTGGGAATACCATGTTTCACTTATATTTAATATATCTATTTTTTCAATTTGGGTTCATTCTTCTTGGAACTCTATTTTCCTTTTAGAGTTACTCGTGACTAAACCCTGGGTATTCATCACTATTATGGTTTGTGTTTCATCCTCATTATTTAATATTGGTAATATGGATTTTCCCATGCTTCCTTCTTGTTCTGATATGATGTCCTTTTCTTCATTTCCAGGAATTCTGCCATTAAAAAATCTAACTTTTCTATTATATTCGCTCTTTCGCCTTCATATTTATTTTTGTGTCTATACCTGCAATTATTCCCATATCTGCACCAACCCCTGGCATTATATATGCATTCTTTGTAGTTGGGCTCTAATTGTGCATATTTGGGCTGAAAGGCATCATATTTTGGAGCCTTTTGTGTATAGCGCAGTATATATTTGGCTTGTTTTTTGTTTCTTTTTTTTTCATTTTTGCTTTCATTTTTCTTTTCAGTTTGCTGAGTTTTTTTACTTTCATTCATGGTTGCAGGATGCATATATGAACATTTTTTGTTGAATTTGCATCCTTTTCCTTCTTTTAGGTTTTTGCATATTTTTGGATGGAGATCTCTGCATTCGACTCCATATCCGTCTAAATACGCACATTTACCATAGATTTCATGATTATGGCATATCTTTGGATGCTTGTATTAGCATCTTTCGCCAAATCTGCAATTCCCTCCTTTCAGCAAATTGCAGACTGTATCTATCTTTTCCTTTTCTTCTTTTTCTTGCTCTTCCCTAATAGTATGTAGGTCCAAGTAGAGTCTCTTGGGGCTAGTATTTGTTTCCATCTGATAATTTATTTCTTCGTAAGTATGTTGTTGGATAGCATCATAAGTTATATCAATGATTTCTTCTGCATCCTTACGCCTATCCTGTTCATTTTTCTCTCCTGCTTCTTCTTCTTCTTCTTCTTCTTCTTCTTCTTCTTCTTCTTCAACTATTTACAGATTCAGTCTCGACTTAATTATATTTTCTATCCAGACTAAACATGTTGAGCAGAATACCTTTTTGTCTCTTTTTTTTTTTTTTTTTTTTTTTTTTTTTTTTGCTGTATTTCATGTAAGTTGTGTTGGTACATGACAGGCATCGCATTTTCTGATCGGTTGTTGAGGATTAATAATGAAATGCCATATCTTACATGTATTGCACCATTTTGGCATTCTTTTTCCTAATTCATCAATAGCATATTCAGCATATTGGACTTCTTATTGTTCTTTGATGGAATGTGTTGATTGATTTAAACTTTCTTTATAAGTCTCTTCATCACTTGGATCTTCTTTGGAATTTCTTCTATTATTTTGCTGAGGTTTTCCACAGATTTGCTCCAGTTTTTTGGATCATATTGTTTCTATATGTCTGCAAATATTTTTCCGTCACAATGGTTGGAGTTACTAGCGACCTCTGTTATCAGATGGTCAAATTCTTGTTTCGCCAACTCATGGAATCTACTTTTGCTGATTGCAGCAATGTGCCTCCAAGCTTTGCTGTATTATAGAGTGCCATCTTGATCAGATTTTTAGTAATTCACAAGATAACTATCCTATGCTGAGGTTTTATCCCACTTTTCTGACCTCAAACTAAACACCGACTATTCTAGAAACCTTGTAGCTATATTGCACTCGATAGCCTTTTGTTATCCGCGTTAAATGAGGTTATTCTTCGGGACACACAAGTGTACTCACTCGCCGGCATACAGAAACACTGAGAGAGAGAGAGAGAGAGAGAGAGAGAGAGAGAGAGAGAGAGAGAGAGAGAGAGAGAGAGAGGTGGATAACAATACGTGCACTATCTAATAAGCGTTGAAAAAATAACTCAAAGCAAATAAAATCATCCCTAAGAAACTCTTACTAAAGGAATTCTGTAAACTTATACGGAGAATTTCCCACGAATTTATGAATGTAAATCCACATTTTAAGTAAATATTCACGAGTCCCTTTGTTCTTCCTATACACTTCCGTTCTTTTCCTCTTTTTATTGACGTTTTTGTAGTCATATTTCAGTAAATGCCTGGAACTCCCCTGGATAGTGTTGATACACAAAATACTTCTCTGGAATAATGTTTTTATTTATTTTCTATTTTTTTTTAAAGTTTACTTCTCTCTACCAGGCTTTTCATATAAATATGTCATCCGTATTAAGAAATGTGTCGTTTCTCTCTCTTATCATAAAGGCTAGCCTTTTTGGTTTATTTACAAATGAAAAACTATATTAAGAAAAGATTTGATTGTCTCATAGTGATCACCCCTAATACCCCCCCCCCCTCTCTCTCTCTCTCTCTCTCTCTCTCTCTCTCTCTCTCTCTCTCTCTCTCTCTCAAGCATACTTAATTCTAATACTCTCTCGTCTAACTTTCTTGCCAATTCCCCAATTGATATATTACCGCTAGCGAGATAATGTGTATTTTGACTTGGCCAGATAGTATTAGATTGTATCCACAACATCTCTCTCTCTCTCTCTCTCTCTCTCTCTCTCTCTCTCTCTCTCTCTCTCTCTCTCTCTCTCTCTCTCTCTCTTTTCTTCCTCACCAGACACCAGGTAAGCCAAAAGCTTGTCAGTCGTCATAACCCAGAGGGCAAAATCTTCTCTAGCTCACGCGGTCCAGATACACTTGCTGTTCCTCAATCTCTTAAACAGATGATCCTCGTTTCTGAACTGCCACAATAATGTTGGTCCTCTATCTAATTCTAGGTCTTCCTACGGGCCATCTACCATCTGGTACACATTCTAAAAACTGCTTTGAATATCTTTGGTCTTCCATTCTTTTAACATATCCATATCAACGTACCTGGCCAGTTTCTATTAAATCTAAAATACTCTCAATACCCAGTTCATTTCTGATGTCATGATTCCTCAATTTATCAAGTCTTGTGACTCCCTTCATTGGACGTAAAACCCTCATTTCTTCTGCGTACAATCTGCTTTTGGTTTTACTTGTGAGGGCCCGTAATTCATGGCCATATATCAAGATTGGTCTCAATATTGATGTATATAGGCATTTTTACTCTTCTAGTATGTAACTCTTTCAAAAGTGGGTATAGTATTCACAAGTTATTATCAAATTTCGCTGTTCGGTGGTCTATCTCTATTTTCGAGTCATTTGCTTCACTAAACATTATTCCAAAATATTTAAACTGTCTGCATTGTTTCAATGTAAGGTCTGCCAACGGATTTCAATTTCATCCGGTGTTATTATCACTACCATTACATGTTTTTTTTTTTATTATTGATTCTCATTCCTTTTGTTGATAGAACATCAATCCATTTTATCAACGATGTCTGAAGATTTTTTAGGGTATCAGCTATTACAGCTTTATCATACACGTAAGCTAGAGTAATTGTTCTCTCATATTCTTCATGATTTACACGTATGCACTTATCCATTTATATCATAAATAATAGCAGGAACAACAAACTTCCCTGTCATACACCAGACTCAACCAAGAACGAATCATGTCAAACTCCCTGAGTGTTTACTCGGCATCTTGTGTTCTGGCATGTACCGTGTATAAATCTTTTTAATCTAGGAGGTGTATTATAATAACAACCATCTCGTACATCCCATAATTTTCTCCTTGATAATTTGACAAAGGCTTTTTCAAGGTAAATGAAAGCCACAGATTTCATTTGTCAGACTCGCAAGTCTTTTCAATTATCATTTCAAGGGCAAATATCAAGTCATTATTTCCACTATTGGGTTTGAATCCTGACTGCCATCCTCCAAGTTTTTGTGTCACGATTTCTCTAAGTCTACCTTACAGCATTTTACAAAAACATTTAGGGCATGTGGGGTCAAGGATATGCCTCTATAATTTGAGTAGTTTATGTTGTCCTCTTTTTTTTGTATATAGGCCATATAATATCGAGTCCCCAGTCAACTGGATTTCTTCCTCCATTCCAAAAACCCACACAAAGTTCCAGGATCCTAAAAGTTCCTGCTCTTCAAAATTCTTTAACAATTCAGCGGCTATGTCATCTTCTCCCGGAGCTTTACCATTTTTCATCTTCTTCAGAGGATTATTTAGTGCATCTATCATTAAGGCATGCTTATTACTGTCATTCTTTTGGTAGTTAATTTCAAATTCTTCAACATCTTGACCTGGTGGGTTAATGATATTTTCAAAATGATTCCTCCACCTAAGCTCATGTCCCTTAGCTCATATTCAATTGCAAACGACGGGGGTTGTGACTCTTTTCTATATTTTTTGCCATATGATATATGAGATTCTTGGTGCCATCAAAATCCTTTGCCAGATAATTTCCTATTTGCTCAAATGATTTTTGCTCAGCAATTCGCTTTACCCCTTCAACCTCCTGCCTTGCTCTGTTATAATTGTCTCTGTCTTCGGCGTGGCGTATCTTTATCTGTTTACTAAATCTTTATATTTTCTCTTTCTCAGCCAACTGTAGTTCTTCAGTCTACCAAGCGGTGTACTTATGTCTTCTTCCATAATAGGTTTTGCACAAAATAATATCTATTACGGTTCCTATTTCGGCATTCTTAAAATGTGATCAATTATCATTTATATTGCATGTATCCTTCCAGTCATATCTAGCAGTATCAATTGATTGTTTATAATTACCTAGTCATTCCTCTTGCTTCAAGCTTTCAACTAAAAATCTTGTTACAGCCTGGGCTCTTCTAACTTCTGGCTTCCTTAGCTTTAACTTCACAAGTAATCTTTACGTTTTTAAAGAAATTTTCATTATAAGTCAATACTAGATCTATAATCGAAATGTCAGTATAATTGCAGCAGAATTCCATCTGTACCATGTCCACTTATGACTTGCTTTATGTTTATGGTAACTATTCATTATTGAAAGACAATTTTGATGCCAAAAAATCTAATAATTGCTCACCTTCTCTGTTTCTATCACCTATACCTAAGGCAATAATAATATTTTTTTATTCCCAATCTTTCACTACCTACATGTCCATTCATATCACCGAGAATTATTATATTATCTCTATAAGGTACAGAATTTTTCACTTTCAGCACGTTTTCATAGAATACTTTTTCTTACTGTGGCCGACCTTGTTGAGGTACATAAACTTGAATAAAACTGATCTTGTGTGTTCTTAAAGCAAGTGCAAAGCTGAAAATGTTCTCATTTTATATCTTAAGAGGAAGTTCTTCACTCAAAATAACACCCACTCCATGCTTTGGTTCTCTTCCTCTACTACAAATAAGATGG
>NC_090733.1:17156716-17176716 GCF_036898095.1 Palaemon carinicauda | reverse complement strand
TGCATCCGTGTGGGAATTGCAGGTGTATGAATATGCTGACAACTGTATCACTAAACCCTCCCAAACTTATCCAAATTGACGTTCTCCACACTCAACCTTCTGAATAGGCATTATAAGGTGCCTATGAATCCATATACCATCCACAAGAATGCGTCACCACTCCCCTCTGTGCCTACACTTTCAAATATTCTGGTTTTCTCCTTGGTAATGCTGGGGCCACTTTTCAACACTGCACATTGTGCTCAACCACCTACAATAGAATTGCCCTGTAGCTCGTTACGAGAAGTGTACCTTTTGCGGTGCCTACGAAGTATTGTTCTTAAGTTATGTCATGAATCCTGATATAGTCCACTCATTCACTGAGAAGATAGCAGGCCATTCAGAACTTCCCCACGACCTCGAGCATCAAGATACTGCAATAATTTTTGGGCATGATCAACTACCATCACCATTTCCTGCTAGCCATTGCAGACAACCTGCTCCCCTCTATGCCTCCATTAGGGGTAAACCAAAAGGCCTGAAGTGGAGTCCCCTTAAAGAAGCGGCCCTCTGCAACCAAGGCTGGTAGTATGGTATGGTATAAAAAGTTTTTTTGTACTTAATACCCTAATTTTGTACTGTACCTCAATTATTTTTCCGTACCATACAGTACAGAAAAAAAACAGGCAACGTAATTCCGTACTTTTTTTATGATATAAGCTAACTCAATCTAAATTGTTAAAATCCCTTCTTTATGAGAATTTCAAAGTTAACAAGAGTGGTTTAGCAAGGGAAGGTTATACGTGCATTTTCAGTTTCAATAATTATAATAGTGATATAAATAATTATATTAATGATGATGATGATGATCATGATGATGATCATGAGGATGATGATAGTATTAACGATAACTGCAATGATATTGGTAATAGCTATTAGTAATATTTTGTTACTATAGAACTTTTGCCACTGCTACTACTACTTCTACGAATATTACCGTCAGTGCTACTACTATTACGACTATTAACACTGGTATCACTACTCGTAATAATTATGAATACACAAATTTTCTATATAAGTAGTTATAATAAACAAAATCTCTGTTTTCAAAATTGACCAAGAGTATTAACATTAGGATTGTCACAGACAAATATATTATACTAAACAAAGGCTAAACAGTAAGGTAAATGCGCAGAAAGTAGGGTGAATATGGCCAAGCTATCACCTTGTCTCCCTGATCCATGGGTTTTTGGGGAAGCAGTTATAGCCGCTTTCATTTTTGCTTGGTTTTTTTTACCCAAGAATACGTGTACTGAATCCTTTTTTATGTCAACCCGTACACAGGAGAGAGGAGACGCACATGGAGAACCAGTATGGTGAGGTTACATCATTCGCCACTGCTACCCATAGGCGAGACAAGCCCAAGACCCCCCAGCAATGTAGGGGAAATAAGAATACACACACTATGTGAGTTAAGGCAGTTAAGCTTGAGACCATTGTATTTGACTGATGAAATCGTTTAAGAGCCAGCGAGAAACTTATAACTTTCTTGTTATGCACCCTGAAGATTTAAAGTTCTATTTCACTCGCTTTGAAGAAGATTTCTGCTCATTTTAATTGGGAAAATCAACTTAGATAATAAACCCTCCTACGATTTCACCGTCATCTAATTTACCGCCTCCTATTATGTGTTTTTTTGGTTACTACCCCATGCCCTATGACAAATTTGGTGGCTTTACAGTGGGATGAAGAGGATTAAAAACAAGTGTGATAATGAGCAAAAGATCGAGTGCAGCTGCTACCAAAATAATTGACTTTAGACGAGAAGAAAGAATGAAACATTTTGGAAGAAGAGGAAAGGAAAAACGCGGAAGGAAAAAAAGTTGAAGAACATAACTAAAGAAGATAAAAGACAAATGAATGTCCTTAGAAAGATCAAGAAAAAAGTCCTGACGATGATGTCAAGAATAGTAGCAGCCAGGAGGAGTTTTGTGAACCAGTCGCCAACTGGTGACCTGCAGGGAAGAGACCTCACCGACCTTCCGTCGAGACAAGAGGGCCAAAACAGATGGCGCCCAAGGGAGGAGACTGTATGGAAACCCACCCACCCCCGAGAGGATGACACGACAATGTTCCCATTGGAAGAGAAGACAGTACGCCAGCATGTATGCCCAAAATTGCCGTTTTGTTCAGTTTCCCGTCGCGGGAGCAACAGCATCGAAACTCGCCGAGGACCCTACTATAGACCCTATCAACAGAAGCAGTTGGGGTGCTTCTGATTGCCCTAGCTGTAGAGGATTTCGTTGTAGAAGTGACAGCAGCGGGTGCATTGATAGAAATGGCCAAGGACAATCTCTAAAATTGGAAGAGATCCCAGACTGCAACTGTAGTAGGAGGGACCCAGGGCGACCCACAGCAATCACCCCACACATAAGTTAACTAGTTTTATGATTTACTAATAAGTTCTGAGATTTTTTAAAAGTTTGTAGAGTAATGAAGATATATCATTCCATTTTCTTTACATGATGTTAGAATTAAAAGAAAAAAAAACACTAGTTTTGATTTAAGAAAGTAACTAGTGGAGTAAAATGTTTTCAGTGTTAAAGCTTCGAGTAAAGATTAACTTTTCTTTTCACAAAAGAAGAAAATAAAATTGATTTTGTTGCTGTGGGGATAAATGAGAAATTGTTCTTATTCTTCATGAACTATAAGTTTTCATTGCATAGTTTCTTTGGTTTGTATTAGTTTGTTTTTGAAAGCCTTCGTTGTCAAACGTGTTAAATGTGTTTCTTGGAAAAGAAGTAAAGTCACATTTTAAGATGATTATGTGTTAACAATAAGTTGTTTAATTTAAGAGAAGAAATGTTTCAGTCATAATCGAAATGTAGAAACTTTGTAAATATAGTGTTAAGAGGTAATTTATGAAGTTCTTTATGATGGAGAAAGAATTGTAAATTAGAAACATTGATAATTCGGGAAATTTGTGTCACAATATTTGTGCTTATGTCATACTCCGTATTGTCGATCAGTAGACTTCTTAGATTGTTATGAAATGTTTAAAAAGAAGGTTAAGCTATTGTTTGTCAGTTTTAGTCAGAGATTATCCTACTTAATGAAGATAACTTTGTTAACGTATTAACAGAGTTCAGTTGTCAACAGTTGTTAAGTAACTGGTAATGTCACATAGGAGATTTATAGCTCTTGCATTTAGTTTCTTTTAGTTACAGTGTGTCATAAGTGATTTGTTTACCAGTGTTCGGTCTGATTGATGACACCGAGCATTGTTAACAAATTATTTTAAGCAAATAATGTCAAATGATTTAACAGGGATTGCGAATGCATTTTAAATTTGAAGTGTACCCGATAAGAGTCAGGTGACATGAATGAAAATGAGTGAAGCGAGTGTGATGAAGTGTGAATTCCCTGAGTAAGCATTATAATGTTACAGACACTGTTAAGGAGCGCATCTTAAATAATTTCTTTTTTTTTGTGTGTTGAAAAGAAATCTAAGATTTTAACAAGTTACGTAATTTCTTTTTACTTAAAGGTCAGAATTAGATCTTTGTTTTCTAACTGTATAGAATTGTGTGTTTTGAAAAAATCGTGACAAGTGAAATAAATTTATTGTTTTTAGGTGCTATCTGGCAACATGACAGAAAGAATAGAATTTGAATTCTTGTGGATTTGTCCGTCTCTTTTGACTAGCGAGAACAAATAAGTAATGTGAAAAATTTGAGAAATAACGAACAAGTTGCCGTAGATTTTTTTTGTTTTTTGTCAAGGAATAAAGTAAATGATCGGAATGCGTGTAAAACCAGATATTTGTGGCACGGTAGTTTGAGCAGTAGTGTTAAAAGATTTTATAGGCTAACATGTGACCAAGGCGAACTAGACACCATGTCAGCATAAGCCATAACAGGTGCTGTGTGTTGAAGAATAGCTGGGTCAAGCAATAAACTCTGATTCATGTAATGAGTGCTTAAATTTTTAGTAATGAGGGAATCATATTTACATAATAAACTTTGGGGCTAGAAAGTGATCATAATTAGCCATACCTTTGCCCTTCATTAGTTAGTTGATGTCTAATAAGAAAAAGTTATGTTTTATGTCAGATTTTGTTAAAGAAAAGAGGATATGTTTTTTGGTGTCAAAGTATAACGCAAAAGGTGATTTTGATTGTAATTATGTGATTTGGTGAATCAATGAGATAAAGCCTAGTATTTTAGTGACTCTATGTACATTTAAAGACCAATAAGAGGCTAGTTAGTTGCCCTTTCGAATTATGTAAGTCTCAGGGACTTGTCTCAAAGATCAAAGGACACTCGTTATGTACGTGTAGTTTCTGTTCTGTTTTCTTTTTCTGTTTGTGTATTTTGTTTATGTCGTAATACCTGTTTTATGTATAAATTAAGGAAGTAATTTTAAGATTTTGAGCTAATTTTTTTTTGCAGTTTCAATATTTTTTGCTAGCTATGTTTTTTTAGTTGGTTTTCTTTTTGGTGTTTTTAGTTATAAGTTCTTTGCTCGCCAAGGAATGCAAGAAAGATAAGTTATTTCCTATGATTCTGGTAAATGCTATCCTTTGCGAAAGGTTTTCATGATTGTTCGGAAGTTTGAGTCGTCAGAGTTCGATCCCTGTGTATGAATGTTTGGGTTTTACGGGCGTGTGAGTATATGAGACCCTCAGAGAGAGATGTGAGACTTCGCATGTGCAGGAGCGGCGTCAATATGTTCGCGGAATAAGAGGAAAAAAGTGGAGATGGCTAAACGAGAATTTGTTTCATTGTGTCTGATGGTGTCAGAGCTTTGTGAGATAGTTCTGTGGAAAAGATGAGAGAGAATTGTTTTTTTAGCTAATGATTGGAATTCAGTTACGATGTTCTTGTCTTGGTTAGTTACAGAGTCAACTGTTACTACCTATTCTTAGGGGAATTGGCTCGTGCAAATTGGAGTATGTATGAGTTTGTTTGTTCGTTGTTACAGCCTTTGTGACTAAGACAGATAGAATGATTTGTTCCTTTAAGTGTCTTATGGAAGTAAGAAAGTTTTTCTTTGAGTTTTTTTCTTTTTCTTTGGAAATTGGTAAAGGATATTTTTTTTATCGACCTTAGCGACATGTCATGAAGAATTTGTCATGTTCTGAATGAAGTTTAGCGTAATTTGAGAACAATTTTGATTTTAGCGAAATTCCATGGCGTTCAGTTTTAACGTAAATTTACGTTTTCCCCCTTCTAGTTTTTGTTGTTTGTTTGAGATTTAACGTAGATCTGATCGGAATGATTTTCCCTATTCGTAATTGCACTTGGAAGTCTCGATTTCAAATTAATTCTCTGTGATGTGTTGTTGCACTCCCCAAGAGAGATTAGTTCACCAAACGTTTAATTGGGCTCCATGCAGCACTAGAAGAATTGGAAGACCCAGGCCTATAAAGTACGAAGTAGGATATGATGATGTGATGTGTTGGTAACGCAAGAGCCATTGTTTGCGTGATTTGGGTCAGCTTGGATGAATAAGTGTCCTAGAATGATTGTTGTTTGTTTGCCAGAGTTTGAGTTATGCTTAGTTTAAGTACGAGAAAAAGAGATAAGACAACACAAGATAGGAGTGTTGTGAAAGGCACTGTGTGTGAAATGTATCTGTTGTGAAACTTCTGTCAGAAAGCTTGTTTTCGGTTGTGATATGATAGATGTGTCAGTAGTTTGCCCAAATTGGAATTCGAACGATTGGGCATGGAGAGTTTGAAAACATAGCCCCGATGACGATGTCGTCATGAGGGTGCGCATGGGGAAAGCGTGTCAGAGAGAGAGAGAGAGAGAGAGAGAGAGAGAGAGAGAGAGAGAGAGACTCTCTGTACTTGGGCGTTGAGATGCCCTTAGAGTTTTTGATGCCCCTTTTTGTGAGTTGGCAGGTACTGATTGAAACTTAGGAATTTGGACATTCCTGTTGTGGATGTTGAAGAGTTGTTTTCTTTTCTCACCGTTTGGTTGGACTGTTGTTCTGTTTTGATGCTTTTTGATGCCCTGCCTGTCTCCGATTGAGGGAGGGAGAGGGGGTCAGACCAGTTGTGCTGAGATATCCTCTACCGGTAAGGGAAGTTTTGCCCTTAGAACAAATTGTTCCAAGGATGACCGCCCGCCAAGCACCCAATGAGGGCGGGGATCGGGGAAATACTCCCACCCAATGAGTGGTTCCGGGGATCCCAAGCATGCCTTATTAAGGCTTATCTGATGCAGAGTATAGGCTAGCTCAAATGAGAAGTTGTAATGGTACCATTTTGTTGTTTTTTGCATGGATTTCTGCAGAAGTCTGCAGCAGTGTTCCGAGTGGAGGAAGAGAGCTTTGTTTGATTATGATACTTTTTGTTAGTCTGATACTGTTAACGATGATGCACATTAATTAGTTAATTGATTAGTTTTTGATACAGCTGTTCAAAGATATTGGATAATGTTTTAACATGTTTAAAGGTATTGGATAATGTTTTATCATGATCAAAGATGTCTAAAAGATGTTTTATTATGTTTGATGATGATCTTTTCTTGTGGTTTCTTAGATTATTATGACCATACTTAATAGCTATTATTACCACTATTTGATAATGACTGTGGTGGATCCAGGTACACCCAGGAGATACGAAAGTATCCATGGAGAATGGATATTTAGGATATGTGCACATGTGTTGATTTTCCGAGGTTTTTTTTTTTTTTTTTTTTTTTTTTGTGAAACTTTCAGGTAATTTGAGAGTTTTTTGCTAGCAACTATATTTTTGGGTTGGAACGTAATGAATGTATAATGTATTGTGTCTACCAGTACTATATCTTAAATCTCTTTCAGACTGAGAGTCCAGTGAATGAGCCAGGGTGTAGGCTATACATATGAGGGCATTAATTCTTTTTGTATGATGGCTGCACTTACTAATGGACTGTAGGATTTATAAAAGTATCTTTAAATACAAAGGTTCCTCTCTGTTGTATAAATTGTAACTTTGCAGTCACAGTCCTCTATGATATGTTTCCTTAATAAAATATGTAATATTCATACATGTTCATATATAAATTATGTATATCATGAATACAGACATGTGTAGTGTTGATTTATGATTAATTCTCATTTTGAATTGTTTTTAACATGCGTTCATTGATAATGAATATTTTTGATGAGTTTTAGATGTGAATTTGATTTTGTATCGATAATTGTTCACCAGTTTCCATTTGCTGTGAAATGTGTTGATTATTTCATATGAATTTTTAATCTAAGTCTTGTTCACCTTTGTTGGAGGTGAACAAGGCTTCCCAAGGATCATGGAGACTTCGTTTTGAGTAGAGTAATTCTCATAGGGCTTTTGTTTTGTTAATTTTTCTTGACAGTTAATGGCCTTTGCTTTGTTTTAAAGTAGTTTTAAATTCTGAAAGGCTTGGGAGAGCCTTGAATCAGTTGAAAGGGGAGTTTGTCACGGACAAATATATTGTTTTAAACAAAGGCTAAGCAGTAAAGTAAATGCGCAGAAAGTAGGGCGGATATTGACGAGCTATCACCTTGCCTCCCTGATCCATGGGTTTTTGGGGAAGCAGTTATAGCCGCTTTCATTTTTGCTTGGTTTTTGATGACCCAAGCACACGTGTATTGAATCCGTTTCTATGTCAACACGTCACCGGGAGAGGGGACGCATAGTGAGAACCAGTATGGTGCGGTTACATCGCCCGCCACTGCTACCCATAGGGGAGACAAGACCCCATACCCCCCTCCCCCCACCAATATAGGGGAAATAAGAACGCACTGACTATGCGAGTTAAGGTAGTTAAGTTCGAGTCATACTCTTGAGGGGGCAATCCTCACTAGGCCCACCTACCATGGTAAGCCTAAAACAGCCATGGCGGGAGTCCACACACCATACGACGTCCAATAGTTTCTTTTAGTTTAAATATCTCCCCGTCTGCTCTCCCCGTGTGATTTATTGCACGAGTTAAAAGTAAACTCCATTTTATTTGACTGATGAAATCATTTAAGAGCCAGCTAGAAACATATAACTTTTTTTATTATTTACCCTGAAGATTTAAAGTTCTATTTCACTCACTTTGAAGAAGATTTCTGCTCATTTTAATTATGAAAATTAACTTAGACAATAAATCCTCTTACGATTTCACCATCAACTAATTCACCACCTCCTATCATGTTTTTTTTTTTATTTTATATTTTTTGGGGGGACGATTATTATGACAGGATTCATGAAACATATTTTCCAAGAAATTATTAATTTGATGCATGAATTTCTATTCATGAGATCTCACTTGAAAAGATTTTCCAGTTTTATAATCCTTTGCATTCAAATTATTCAAACTCTGACCTCATTTCACAAGGATTTTAGAAAGAAAAACAAAGTATTATTATTATTATTATTATTACTTGCTAAGCTACAACTCTAGTTGGGGAAGCAAGATGTTATAAGCCCAGGGGCTCTAACAGGGAAAATAGCTCTGTGAGGAAAGGGAACAAGGAAAAATAAAATATATTAAGAAGAGCAACAGCATTAAAATAAATATCACTTTATAAACTATAAAAACTTTAACAAAACAAGAGAAAGAGAAATAAGATATGCCCGAGTGTACCCTCAAGGAATAAAAATCTAACCCAAGACAGTGGAAGACCATGGTACAGAGGCTATGGCACTACCCAAGATTAGAGAACAATGGTCTGATTTTGGAGCGTCCTTCACCTAGAAGAGCTGCTTACCATAGCTAAAGAGTCTCTTCTACCCTTGCAAATAGGAAAATGGCCACTGAACAATTACAGTGCAGTAAGAAGAATCGTTTAGTAATCTCAGTGTTGTCAGGTGTATGAGGACAGAGGAGAATATGTAAAGAATAGGCCAGACTATTCGGTGTGTGAGTGTAAAGGCAAAAGGAAAATGAGCCGTAACCAGAGAGAAGGATCTAATGTAGTACTATCTGGCCAGTCAAAAGACCCCCATAACTCTCTAGTGGTAGTATCTCAACGGGGGGGCTGGTGCCCTGGCCAACCGACTACCTACCAAAAGATTATAACCATCAATGGGGCAAAGCAATTCCCAACTTTACCAAATAATTAATAACTGAAAAAGATTCTTCAGAACATTCATAATGGCAGTCAGTATATGCAAAATAGCTTTCATTGTCGTCAAACTAAACATATCTATACAGAATACCTATGTACTAACTGTTACAAACATAATGTCATTTATTATGTCTCCTCCCTTCATACATAGCTTTATTTAATTTAGAATGTACCTCGACCCCAAAATTGTGCATTATATACCCACGTACGTACAGTCACTCATATAAATTGATGGATGTCCGGGTGTTTGAGATAGATTTCCATTTCACCCCTTTCTGGACGACAGGTGTCTGGGAGTGCGAGACCAGTCGAATATTGAACTACCTAACTCTGCTGTAGTAATTATTAACTTTTACGAGTATGTTATTGATCTGTTTTTTTTTTTTCCACGTAGATATATATTACAGAGGTTCTGTTCTTTCCTTCTCTTCTGCCCTGTTGTTTTTCTCTCGCCTTTCTACTTGAAGTCGGGGTGAATTAGATGGGATGGTGAATCAGTCCAGAAATAATTAGCAACAAGAAGTATTTCATGACAGTGGATGAAGAATTTTGTAGCATACCATAAAAAACCACCCTCTGGATATAAATTTTTGTTTTCCAAAGACTCATTAAAAAAAAAAATGCTAAGATGTATGATTTTTCCCTTTTTCAAAATTGGATTAAATGGGCACTGCTAGTCTTCTGTTATAAAGCTTGAAAGCCTAATTTGATCTGGACAGGCTCACATTGTTAGCAGTTGTCTGTGTCATTTAGACCATTATGCCAAATGCTAGGATCCTTGAGGGTCATTCCACACTACTTATACCTACCCTAGAAATAGTTTTTGATATCCTGAAATTCAATTATCTAACGCCACGATTGAAATCAATGGGACTTGAACCCGGTTGTGCCAAGCAGTAAACAGAAATTATATCCCATTGTTAGTAATATTGATACTAATGGCAAAGGACTTTGCGGGCATGGTGAAATGATGTATTTTTGGGGATTAATTTAATAAACTAAACATGTCAGAGTCAAGCTCTTGGGAGGAATGTATTGTATAGGCTGAGGATTGGCCATAGTCGGCCAAAGCACAAATATCTTTGAGAAGGAAGCGGTGTGATCCAGTAAGGGTTGAATGTCAGTTCTTTATCTTTTGATCATACAACTTGTGCACTGCACCAGGCTTGAACATTTAAAAGGCGATATTGCTTAATTGATAGAAATATTTGTGACCTTTTCAATAATGATACTGATGTGACTAGTGTTATAAACCTTCTAAAACAAACTCCAGTTTTTAAAGATTTAAGATATAAAGGAGTTAGTTTATGTTATCTTTTAACATCGTCATTTTGATTTCAAGACTTATCACCTTAGTCATCCTCTAGTATCTTAGAATTTTAATTATTCCATGATCTGAGCTTACTTTTAATGTATTTGATTGTTTAAATTTGGCTTATTCCACACAGCATTTATAACTTTATACCTCATACGGAGAATAATGCCACCATTGCACCTTACACGGTGTAATGTATGCACTATCACTAAGTGTCTTTGCAGCATCCCTTCTGCCCCGGTCTGCAACGAAAATTGTTCCTTAGTGATCCCATGTTCGTATGTTTTCTTCACTCTTGCCATTCCCTCTGTCGGGCTTATTCTTCCTTTCAAAGTGCTGAATGGCCTTTGCTGTCCAAGTGCTTGGCTTAAAGCTCAAATTCAATAAACCATTCCAATCCTTAATTTTGTATCACCCTCTTATTCATGCATATTCACTAGCGGAGTGGTATTTGAGCTCTCCGAGTTGATGTTGTTCTTGTTCTTCTTCTTGTCTTGCCCTATTTAAAATTTTGCACACCATTTTGATTTTCTCCCTATCAAGAACATTTTTACAGAAGTTATGGAGGATCACTCAGCGGTCATCCTCATAGGTTTTCAAAACCCAAGTCCTCTGTCAAAGTAAGAAAAGTGTATATGATATGAAATAAGCCATTACAAAAGTCCCTATATTTGAAGGTCGATGTAAAAGTTTCAATATCTAGAAGATAATTTTGTATTTGTTTTTGATTATGTTCACATTTAAAGAAACTATGAAGAGTTCTTAAATGAAGAAGCCCTTGGGTGTGTTCAAGACCATAAATCCTAATCAAACATAATAACTAATAGGCACCAGTCTCTGAGGGTATGACTCTAGTTTATCTCAGCACAGAATGACCCGTAGGTGCCCTCTATGCCGACGCTCATGTGTTCTTGGAGCAATATATTTACCATAGAAAAATAGCACTTTAACGTCATGGCGAAGGAAAACAATATCAACTAACTGGTAATACAACGTCTGCTACAGTGTAGTCAAGAGTTTCTAACGAATGCCTAGCTTATGACGACATGGCACTCATTATCAGATATGGTGACTATGCTGTAGCCCTATGAGAACTTTCTCATCCGTGTGGAAGGGCGTCTCATTTGCTTACTCAATCTCTCAAGTATATAAATATGGTAAATAAAGGATAAAAAAATACCAGGGCAAGATGATGTTATCAAGAGTAAAATCATCCTTAACCATTAGACTAAAATATGTTATTTGATAGTTTGAGTAAATATTGTTATTAGGTCAGTAATGAATGGCAGGAACATAGGACAGACGGTCAAGGCCAATAGATAGTCCATGACTGGTCTATTCTCTCTTATTTCTCTTCACATTGTTTTTTTTTTTCTTTTTAAGTTTTATAGTTTATATATGAAAGGTTTATTTCAATGTTGTTACTGTTCTTAAAATATTTTATTTTAATTGTTCATTACATTTCCTACAACTTATGTATATCATTGTTTCCTTTCCTCATTTGGGTTATTATAATAATGAGCTTATATAATAATAATATAATGATAATGATATTATGGACTCCATGCATCACCCATCCCCCTATCCATTCACATGATACCTGGTTCGACTGGGTAGTAACTCTGAAGACGAAAGTCCTTGTGTTTACCCAAGCACACTATTCCAAGCCCACAGGGCCGGTAAAGCCCGGAAAAATAAACCGTGGAACTCCCGAGTCCAGCGATGATACTACTATGACTGGAAACCAGCTGTCAATTATGTTTATTGGACCTATGTAACAATGCTGTATAAGCCGGAAGCTTATTCATAATTTACTTATGTTGAAATCAAACCTTTTTGAACTCTCTGATCTGGACGAATGAAAAGTCATTTCAGACAAAGGCTCCAAAAATACGTTTGCTCCTAAAAAAAAAAAAAAAAAAAAAAATTAAGAAGTGGATGCCGTAGTGTGAATTTCTATAGCTGGATGTTGTCTGATGACAAGTAGACTTGAGAAGGATGAATGGCAACATGGTATTTCCGTGCAATGTATACGGATTATCAAAGACATCATTCCATCCATTCGTGCTACAACGATTCCTGCCCCGAATGCAATTAATTTTGTTTATGATAAAAGCTCCATCCACACAAGCCACTTACGTAATGATTTCAAGAACATCCAGATGGCGAGGACATGAGATATACAGGATGAGCTAAGTCAGGCAGTAATAATAAATCATGTCATTTCTGAATGGGAAACAGTAAAAGGGGATAGAACAGAAACTGCAGTAAAACCAATCTTATTGTTATAAATAGCAAATATTTCTGGTAAACAAAAACCTACAACACAGAAATAATAGTCATAAATGAAACATATGATAAGGTGATGAAAGACATTACCAAAATGTTTAACAGTAAAAGAACAAGTATCAAAATAAATATAAAGCACTGCTATTATTAGTACCATAGTTTTTTACCCGAAACCATAAATAATGAAAAAACAGAACAATTTAGATATTATTAAAAGACAAAATCAAAATATTACTTTACATCCCTTTTTTCAGTATACAAGACAATCAATAACATGGCACAAGTCATAAGCACAAAAACAATAGATGATTCCTAAGCTACCTAACCAAACCCACCATAGCCATTACAATAGCTTTTCTCCTTTCAAATATTCCTTTCTGAATTAATTTTACAAATTGACCAAGCACTTAATACTTACCCCAACCCCCATTAGCATGAATAATTGTATTTAGTCTTTCTGCGACCGATTCAACGAGACTTCTGCAATAGTTGAGTAAACGTCATAAATTTTCCCATTCAGAAACGGCATGATTAATTATTGTTTCTTGAGTTCGCTCATTCTGTAAATCCTATGCCCTGACCATCATTGCCCACACGTTTTCGCTCGTGAGCGGACGGGATGCCGAATGCACTATTGCCGACAGACAAGATGCCGAAAAGACACAAAGCCGAAAGGACATGAAACCGAACGGTCGTAAAACCGAACAGTCATGGAACCGATCGGTCATAAAGCCGAATAGTTAAAAATTAATGCCAAAAAGAAATTTTGACAATATAAATAAAACAAAGTCACCCAAACAGTTTGACAATGGAGTTCTTTTTATCATAAACAAAATAAATTGAATTCGGGGCAGGAATTGCTGTTGCACGAATAGAAGGAATAATTGTTTCGATAATCTCTATATATTGCATGGAATCCTGGTTGCCATTTATCCTTGTCAATTCTCCTAGTCCCCCAGACCACATCAAACCATGGAAACCAAAACTTTGGCGTCCACTTCTTTTCAATTCTTGTATGTTTTGCCGAGCAAATCCTCTGTTCATAGGTCGCCAACGTATCCGACTTTTTGTTACCGTTGTTTGAAAAGACTTCTCGTCAGTCCAGATGACAGAATTCCAGAAGTTTTGATCATACACATCCTGGGTGTATCTTCTTGCAAATTCCAATCGTGCCTCCTTATTTTCCCGACTAAGTTTTTCTTTTTTAGCTGGGATACAACACCGAAAACCGTTCTCATTAAGATGGCATCTCGTTGTCTCGGGATTGCAAGGTAAACCCAGTTCTTGAGTTAGGTTAACAACTGATAAGTGTGGCCTCTCCATCATAGGTTGAACGATTCGCTGATCGTCTTCAACAGTTATAATACTTGGTCGACCACTTCTTGAGCGGGTAACGACACTACCCTGGCCATCAAATCGATGTATCCATTTGGTTACAGTTTTAACATTGAGTCCCATGGCCCTAGCAATGGCTGTCTTCTTCATTCCAGCATTTCTTATGCCCATAATCGCTCCACGTTGGCTAATAATTTCAGGGCGATCTGCACGCCCTGTCACCTTGTGCACACACTGTTGGATCCGGGGTCTCTGAACCACGTCTATTCTGATTTTGTATAATAAAATAAAAACATTATCCTATGTGTTGAGAAAATATGATAATTAAGCCCGATATTAGATTATAGAATTTACGCTTTAAGCCAAGAATTGAGGCTGCAAAGGACATTCAGTGCTTTGAATTGAAGAATAAGCCAGAAAGAATGGATAACAAAAAAAAAAAAAAAAAAAAAAAAAAAAAAAAAAAAAAAAAAAAAAAAAAAAACAGACGAACATAGGGATGGCTATTAATATTAAATTGTTTTATAGGATTTAGGCTTTACGCCAAGCACCAAGGCAGCAAAGGCCATTCAGCCCTGTTTTAAGAATAAGCCCAAGAGAGTGGACAGCAAGAATGAAGAATATTGACGAATGGAGGGATAGTTTTAAAACAATTACAGTTGCAGATAAGGGACGAAAAAAAAAAAAAAAGACCTTCAGATAATGCCTATATTACACAGTGAAAAGCCTACCTGACACTTGCGCGCATTTTTGCCACGCACTGGCACGCATTGATGCATGCCAGTGCGTGCCACTTTGTGGCATGCACTGGTGTTTTTCACGCACTGTTCACGACCAGTTCACTCCAGTTCGCGCATCGTTCACGACAAGTTCACGCAACGTTCACGCCATGGCACGAATAGGCACGCCTAGTTCACCAGAAGTTTACGACGCGTTCACGCGAGTTCGCGCATCATTCCGCATCGTTCACACATCGTTCACGCCAGTTCACGAATTGGCCACTCCATATAAAAACGGGGCTTCTCCAACCCGAGGACATTCTTGGATTGGCTTCGGACGAGACAACATGCTTACTGTCCGAGACACCATTGCATTGAGGAGAAGATACCTATACCTGGCAGCTGCTGTAGCATTTGTTGGAGTGCATCAGTAAAGGCTGGCAAAGGAAAAAGAGAAACAAAAGCCAACCCTACCTCGAAGAAAGATACAAAGGAAAGTGTGGGTCAGGGAATGGTTAACCAGAAGGCAGTCGTTTGGACACTATGACAGTCTATTGACTGAACTCAACAAGGAAGATCCAAGGGGCTGCAAAAATTGCCTCAGAATCACACCTGACCTGTTTCAAGAGATGGTTGAGAAGTTAACCCCGCACCTCCTGAAGCAGTTCACCTTCATGAGGGAACCGCTTCAAGTTGGACTCAAGCTTGCTGTCACCCTCCGCTTTTTAGCCACTGGAAATTCCTATCAAAGTCTGCAGTACAGCTTCAGGGTTGAAGCAAGTACCATCAGCAAGTTAATACCCGAGGTGTGTAAAGCCATCATCTCGGCCTACAAGGACGAAGTGCTGCGTTGCCCCAAAACTGAAGAGGCCTGGAAGGAAGTTGCTGCCAGATTCAGCTCCAGATGGAATTACCACAACTGTCTGAGGGCTGTGGACGGAAAGCACATTGCCATAAAGAAGCCACCCAATGCTGGTTCTTACTACTACAACTATAAGGGCTTCCACAGCATTGTACTGATGGCAGTCGCAGATGCTTCCTACAAGTTCCTCTATGTGGATGTTGGGGCAGAGGGTGGTGCGTCGGATGGAGGAACATGGAGCAACTGTTCTCTGCATGATGCTGTAGAAGACAACAGAGCTGGAGTGCCTAAACCAGAACCAATCCCTAATGATGACCACCCAGTGCCCTATCACCTCGTTGGGGATGACGCCTTTGCTCTCCGAACCTGGATGATGAAACCATTCTCCCATTGGTCACAAGCCCTACGAGAACGCATATATAACTACAGGTTGTCTCGTGCCCGACGTGTCGTTGAGAATGCCTTTGGAATTTTAAGTCAAAGGTTCCGTTGCTTCTTGACGACGATGCAGCAGAAGCCCAGCAACATCAACCTGATCACCATGTGTGCCTGTGTCCTGCACAACCTCGTCCTCATCAAATATCCAGGTGCTTTGTCAGAAGTGGACTACGAAGATCCGGACACACATGCTCTGATCCCTGGTGCATGGAGGAATGAGCAAAACCTGCAGGGGCTGATGACTCTACCCGGCCATCATATCTAGAAGGGTGCAAAGGATCAGCGAGACTACCTTTCACATTACTACATGTCCCCTGCTGGTGCTGTCCCTTGGCAAGAAATAATTGTAGTACCTCCATGAGCTGTATAGTTGTTCCATTTTGTTAATAAAAGAAACGTATCTTTTTCGTTTGTATTTTTTGTGGCCCTTTATTTTAGTTTCAATAAGAAAGCATTTGATTTACATATAAATAGCAGACATAAAATATGTACAAGTATTAAGAAAACATTTTATTTTAACATTAAAAGCAGCAAACATGAAAAGTTTTTACTGTTGATTTTAAGGTAAAAAAGAAAAAAGTGTGATGAAATAAGAAATCACTTTATTTTTACATTAAAGCAGCAAACAGATAAAATTTGTTTTGCTCTTCATTTTAAGGTAGTAAAGAAGAATAAGTATGTTGATGAAATAAAACATCATTTTATTTTTATATTCAAACAGCAAACTTAAAAATTTCTTGGGTTTATTTATCAGTTCATTTTTATTTAAAACAAAAGTTTTGGCTCTTGATTGGTAATAGATGAAAATAAGTGTGTGCATGAAATAAGACATCATTTTATTTTTACATTCAAACAGCAAACTTAAAAATTTCTTGGGTTTATTTTTCAGTTCATTTTTATTTAAAACAAAAGTTTTGGTTCTTGATTGGTAATAGATGAAAATAAGTGTGTGCATGAAATAAGACATCATTTTATTTTTACATTCAAACAGCAAACTTAAAAATTTCTTGGGTTTATTTTTCAGTTCATTTTTATTTAAAACAAAAGTTTTGGTTCTTGATTGGTAATAGATGAAAATAAGTGTGTGCATGAAATAAGACATCATTTTATTTTTACATTCAAACAGCAAACTTAAAAATTTCTTGGGTTTCCTTTTCAGTTCATTTTTATTTAAAACAAAAGTTTTGGCTCTTGATTGGTAATAGATGAAAACAAGTGTGTGCATGAAATAAGACATCATTTTATTTTTACATTAAAACAGCAAACAGAAAAAATTTGTTTTGCTCTTCATTTTAAGGTAATAAAGAAGATTAAGTATGTTGATGAAATAAAACATCATTTTATTTTTACATTCAAACAGCAAACTTAAAAATATTTGCCTATAGCTACGAGCCTCGCGAAAATCAGGATCGGTACCTCGACCGTGTCGAAATCCCCGAGCTAACACTTCCCTTTTATTATTTTTTACTTTACTGTTTCTTTCTTTGTATTTTAAGGTAATAGACAAAAAATGTTTGGAAATATATAAATATTTTATTTACAACATATATGTACAAGTATCACACTTCATTTATGTACAAATATTTATAACTATTTAAATTTCCTTGTCCTTGACTGGTGGGGTGTCAAATTCCTTGGACGAGTAGAAGGGTTCCGGTGTCATGGCCTCATCTAGGTTGCTGTCGATGGTCCCCGGGGTCAGGACAGGGAATGTCAATGGACTCTTGAATGCCGACAGCGACGTTAATGAAGGTGCTGGTGAAGGAGCCTGGACAAGGGTGGGTGACGACACTGACGCTGATGGCGAGGTCACCTGGACAGGGGTGGATGACAGTGGAGTTGGCATCCCTGGGTGCCACTCCGTGGTACGGGGCAAGGAAGAAGGGCTTGAATGCGGCATCCAGTTATGACTGGCTGGACGATGCTGCTGCTGCTGCTCTGGCTGTGCCTGCGAGGGTCCTGGTTGAGGGGACTGCCAAGGTTGCTGCTGCTGAGGGGGCTGCCAAGGTTGCTGCTGCTGAGGGGGCTGCCAAGGTTGCTGCTGCTGAGGGGGCTGCCAAGGTTGCTGCTGCTGAAGGGACTGCCAAGGTTGCTGCTGCTGAAGGGGCTGCCAAGGTTGCTGCTGCTGAGGGGGCTGCCAAGGTTGCGGCTGCTGAGGGGGCTGCAAAGGTCACTTATGGTTGTTGCTGTGCCTGCTGGAAGACCTGACTCTCGTCCCTGTAGCGTTGTGTAAGATTGAGGCACTCTATTTGGAATTCGTGCCATCGGTGTATTGGGATGGCACGCATGTAGCCTTCCAGCAGGCACGCAAAATCGTGCACAATCTTGTGCTGGCCCATGAACGTTGGGGCCGCCGAATCTGCTTTCGACACAAGCTGAAACATAAAAAATATTATAAAAATATATATTATATATATATATATATATATATATATATATATATATATATATATATATATATATATATATATATATATATATATATATACAAACATTGTAACAAATTAGTACAGCATTTTAATGCAACAGATTGCATATGTCAAAAAAATGAATACTCACATTCCTCAATATATTGCTGAAATCCTTCTCCGACACACAGGTGTTGCTGTGAGTGGTGTCAAGTGTTCGGCTGGACCCCTTCCCCTTCCCCTTGTCCTTCCTGGTGGTGGTAAATGCATGGCTGTGAGTCATCACGGCCACTCTTTTGGGCCTGGCCAGCTCCACTCTTCTTCTCCTTTTTCATAATTTTGCCAACCCTCATCCTCAAGTTCTCGTATCGTTTTTTGCATTGGGCACCAGTGGCAGGAGGATCCAGCTGGCTTCCTATATCTTCCCACCTGCTGTTCTTCAAAACCTTGTTGATCCACTCCTTTTGTTTCTTGTCGAACAGCATGGGGTTCTCCTTGACAAGGTCGGCCAACATAGTCTCCGTCTCTTCTGTCCACTGGTAGTCAGGGATGTCCTTCTTAGACACCCGAACCCACTTCTTCTTAAATTCATCATCACTGGATACCTGGCTCTGGCTTGTATCCTGCTGTGTCTCCGGGATGACCATATCGAGACTTGAAAACGATGAATGAGGAGAATCTCGATCTGCGGTCTCCTCTATCACGTCCATTTTCCTCCCCCTTCCCTTTGGCTGTTTAGTTTTGGGCATGTTGTCTCTTCGCTGGCAAACTCTGGAATGGCTAGGAGTGTCCTCGGACCTCAATTTATATACCCCCTAATCCCCTTAATCCCACGAGAGCTCCACCCTAATCCCACGAGAGCTCCACTGGCGGAGTAGGCGGGCACTAGCGTGAGTAGGCGGGCATTAGTGTGAACCGGCGGGAACTGGCGTGAACTGGAGTGAACGATGCGGGAACTGGCGTGAACTGGAGTGAACGATGCGCGAACTGGAGTGAACGATGCGCGAACTGGAGTGAACTGGAGTGAACAGTGCGAGACAATGCGGGAGTACAATGCGTGACAATGTCAGTGGGAAGGCTGCGATGCGCGAACATGTCGTGAACTGGAGTAAACAGTGCGCGAACTGGTGTGCACGATGCGTGAACAGAGCGTGGAATGGGAAGCATGGCACGCATTGGTACGCACTGGCACGCCAGTTCCCGCACTGTTCACTCCAGTTCGCGCATCGTTCACGACTATTTCACGACTATTTTGTGCGTGCTAATGCGTGCCACAAACTTTAAACATTTCAAAGTTCTGGGCACGTATGGCACGCATGGCACGCATCTTTCCAGCACTGTTCACGACATTTTCACGACTCGTTCACGCAAGTTCGTGCATCAATGCGTGCCAGTGCGTGCCACGATTGCGTGCAAGTGTCAGGTACCCTTAAGCCATAATTGAAAACAAGGTTCCTAACAGCTATGCTCTCATTGCAAAGCATAGCCTATAGATTGGCTTAACTACTCAAGCAACTGTCTGCTTTCGACCTTATTACTCCCATTTCATAGCAGGATCGGCCGCTTGA
>NC_090733.1:17146716-17151716 GCF_036898095.1 Palaemon carinicauda | reverse complement strand
GTGTCTCTAATGAGGATATAGGTCTATAGTTGGAGACTGAGGTGAGGTCTCTGCCCTTTTTCCCTACAAAGGGAAGTATTGCTTTTTTGAAATAATCAGGCCAATAACCCATACTAAGAGTTTCATTAAAGATGTTGCAAAGAAAAGAGAGCATCGAATTTGCGAAATTATTAAGGATAAGTTTATTTACTTTAGACTGGCCTGGAGCTTTGTTTTTAAAAATTTTGATTATTTTGATAATATCTTGAAGTTGGATAGGTTTGAGGAAAGGGTCATCTTCGTCAAGTCTCCCAAGATCTACTGAATCATAAGGTATTATATGATCACCATGTTCACGGATTGTCTCAGTGACATGCTGTTCATGTTGTTGGTCAAACCTTAGATTTTCTATTGGGTTTATTTTAAAGATATTGGACCAGAAGTCTCTAAAGATCACCTCCTGATCTTAAGATGAATAGATCTTTTCATTATTATGGGTGATGTATTGGTTGAGCAGTTGAGCCCAACAATTTCTTGATCATATTCCAAAATTTTGCAGGATCTTTATAAAAGCCTTCACATTTGTCTAACAGAGCATCCCAAGTAGAATTAATGAGGTCAGTTGATTCTATTCTAATCTGTTCCTGTATATTATGAATATACTCTAAAAGTTGATGCGTGGGGTGTCGGTTGTTAATTAATTCCAGGGCTTGCTTATAACGGATCTGAAGTAATTTAAGAGAATCTGTTTCTTTAGTATAAGGTAGTATCCTGAAAGTTTTAAATGGGATATAGAGCTCTGAGGCTTCCTTGATCATCCTATACCAAAAAGCTATCTTATCGTCTATGTTAGATTTATCCTTTAAGATGTTATCGGGTTCGTCAAAAGTAGAGAGAGAGTCATCAAGAGTGTCCTTAAAACGTTCCCAGTTCGCATTGTTCAAATCGATAGTTGGATTAGCGACCACCATAATGGGTCTCACAGTAATCTTAAAAATAATGGGAAGATGATCCGAAGTGGTTAAGGGGCCTTGAGTAAGGGAATAATTAAACATATGAAATCTATTTGAAAGAAGTATATCTGGCTTACTAGAGGTTCTTCTGGTAAAATACGTATCAAAATCTGGGCCTAAGAACCATATAAGGTTTCTATTCAACAGGCCATTGATTAATGTGCCAATAGGGTTGATTCTGTTATAACCAAGGGCTGGATGAGCTGCATTAAGATCAGCCAGCGGATAGACAGGGATGTTACGTCTCATCAATGATAATATATCCTGCTGAGGAAATACTGGGTTTCTTGGGGGTAGATAGGTCGTGGCGACTATAATTGGTCCCCGTACTGTCTATATTTCGACAGCAATATGATCGTGATTGAAACCATCAATTAACTTGACAGCAACCTCCCGTCGAACTGCTATTGCTGTTCACCAGAGGTGTTACACTGAAACACATTATAGTTCCAGATCTTGATACGGGTAGAGTCAGGAATTCCAGTTGAGTTAAGAAGTATGAGATGAGGAGAGAGAGAGGAGTAGATATTAATTATGTTGAATCACTGTGAGGGAATCCATTATGGTAATCGTCCTTTGGTTAAGTCGTAAAAGCCTGATTTCAATCTACTGAACTTATCTGGACTGATCCGGGTAATCCTGGAACTGTATTTGTCCAGTTCAATAGAGCCATTATTAATGAATTGAACAACTGTGGAGTTAGCTAACTTTTCAGTGTACAAATATTTGATAGTATGTTTCTCAAAAATCAGTTTCTTAATTTGGTCATGAGATGCGGATTTAGGGGGGTTTGCTATATTAACGGCGGTATACAATCTTAGACCAACCTTAGGTGGTGATTGATTCATTGGAGGAAGGGGAGGGAGAGCAATAGCTCCTAGCAATTCAGTGTCCAAAGGTTCAGATGTTGAGGTAGAGGGCTGTGGTTGTTTTTTTGCACGATTAGCAGGCTCCGATATATCCGAATCTGCGTCACTCAGTGCTCTTTTCCTATTGGATTCATCAGTTTCCATTTCATCAGTAACTGCCACAGATTGATGAGGGGTATTGGCACGTACATTATCTGATTTCAGTATGGTTGAGACTTCATTGGTTTAATTGATAGCTTCGATGGGAATTTTGACCAATGGGAGTCCATTGGCTTTATAAAAAGAATCAACCATTTACTGGAAAGTCCCTGGCTCGACTGCTTCACTAAGGTTAGCCATGATAAGTGCAGTGTTCATGACCGTCTGTTGCTGAAGGTTAATACTGTTGAATAAAGGTTGAGAGAAGGAGTTAGAATTGGAGGGGGCTGAGGCTTGAGCAAAGGACTTATTTGGTGTGATAGTTGATTGTTGGTTTCTAAGAACCTTTGCTTGATCCTTAACCATAGATTTCCGGGTGGGGCATCTTGCTGCCATGGTTGGATGGTCACCATTACATGTGATACACTTATGATTATGCTGATTGGTGCAATCAGTCCAAAAGTGCTCCACTGATGCACAAAGCGAACATATCTTATATGTGGATGGTTGAGGGCAGTCCTTTTTCGTATGATCGTATTTGTAGCATCTCATGCATTGAGATAGGGAGACAAATGCGTCCTGGGCCAGATATTTGGGGGGAAATGATTGGCTTGAAATTAGCAGACCCTTGGTAAGGCTGCCTCTCACCATTTGAAAGGTCTCAAGTTGAACTTTAAAGGTCGATTTGGTGTTAGGTAATTTGATGACCTTAGTTACTCCAACATTATTCCTACTTTCAATTTCAGCCTTCAATTCATCTTCAGATTGGTCATAAACTATGTTATCGGCCTGCATAATGACCAGGGTACGTAGGGCATTTAGATGAGGAGGATCTAGGACCTCAAAATTCTTGCTAAGGAAAGCATCCTTAGTTTTGGGAAGGATGATCTTCTCGATAGTAGCTTCATCAGCTATAGCCAAGTGAGTGTTGTTGACAGTAGTCAACTTGTGAATGAAGCAGGAGTTATCCTGTAGGATACTCCATACAGCCTTCCTTCGGGCATCATTGTCAGATCCCTGACTGGTATCTTTAATCTTCACTTTCCCCATTGCAGTGAAGAGAAGAAAGTAATATGCATTAAAAAATTTACATTAAAGGGAAATTTAACTCTTAAGTATTCTTATGGGGAGAAATAGGTGAAAATAAACTCTACGGGATTTCACGTAAATTTTCAGGGGATCAAAATTTTGACTTTTTTTTTTTTTAAATGGTGTTGCAATCGCGTGACACAAATTTTGAGACTGAGAGAGGGTGGAGCAATAACAACGTTTTAAGGGAAATGCAAAAAAAAAAAAGGTTAAGAATTTTAAGTATTAAGAGCGCTAGAACCAAAAAACTGAATTTTAAAAGATAAAGGTATTAGTTAACACTTTATGAGAGACAGTGCCTTATGCCTATTGCCCTATCCTATGTAGGCACTACTGGAGAAGTAGGAGCCTAGACGGTGCAGCATTACCCAGTGCCCCCAGAGAGTTTTAAGACCGCAACAGCAACTCCTGGGGAAAAGGGCTACTGATGGTTAGTAGTAGTTAGAATTGAAGTATTTGGAGGAGAGAGACAAGTTCAAGGAGGAGAGAGACATTCAAGTGGTACTCGAGAGTAGGGGGTAGGAGGGGCTGGGAAGGGAAGGATAAGGATGAGCGGTAAGGTTGACTGGCAAGGGAGCTATACCTCTGCTGCTGCTGGAGTCAATGCTGGATCCAAGCTGATCGTAGCTGTGGAAATGGCTGCTAGGAGAGAGCTGGGAGACGTCCGTTCAGGTTGGTGTCCAGGAGCAGAATGTGTATATCGTATGAGTATGACCATATTGTGCAAATCTGCACGCACAATACCCATCAAAATAATATCGTAATATATCGATATTCTAAATATCTAGGTAATTTTTCTTACTATAAAACAATTAAAATTTTAGAAATTCAGAAATTAATGTGAATTATACTTTTATAGAAATATTATATATTTATTATGCAATTTAATTATTTCTATATGGGATAACTGATTGTATAAGCATTTTTGTCTATGAAATCGAGGAGATAATTTGCTTCGGTGTAAGTTCCTTGGAGTGAGAGGAGCAGCAACAAGAAAGGAGCAGAGGTAATCCCAAGTATTTCAAGTATCTATAGACAATTTAAATACGCTAATTAAAGAATAAAATCAGTTAGATCAAAGCCACAGATGGGGAAATAAGGAAGAGCGTCACAACTAGAAAGAAAGATTAGAAAATGGCTTAATAAGCGAGTTTGTACAATATTCAGTTAGGCATCAACCGCCCAACATATTCGTAGGACTGAGTCTTTTCTTGCCACCTCGTTTGGTTGAAGAGGATTCTTCAAATGCGGCGATATCAAAGCATAAAAGCCTCGTCATGTTTTCCTTTTACATGTTTTCAACTCTTTTGAACAAAGGATTAGGCTACGTTGACGCGATTTCAATTTTGATTTTTCACTTTTCCTGTCATTATTATTATCATTTTTTTCCAACAGGGGTTGCAGCATATCAAGTGAGGATAGAAAAGCAAAAGCACCACCTCTAGAGCCTTCTCAACCATCACGGGACCGATGATCCTCCTGTATCAAACATAAAGGCTTTACTTAACCAAGATCGGTAGACCTTACCAAAGACCTTGGCTTTATTAATGACCTGCGAAAAATGACCCAAGTTATGATGAAAGAAAGTCAATGAGAAGTGATGGCGGTTTTCTTCGTGGCGTCAAAGTCCCGGACGGACGAGATGCCATTATTCTTTTAGTCTCAGTCAAAATAATCATATCTCCTGAAGGCAGATTATCTTAATTTACAATTGCTGCATAGTAAGTTTTCATTTAGGTGAAGGCATGCTCTCTCTCTCTCTCTCTCTCTCTCTCTCTCTCTCTCTCTCTCTCTCTCTCTCTCTCTCTCTCACTCTCTCTCTCTCTCTCTCTCTCTCTCAGTGTCATAAATATAAAAGAATATTAAGGGCAGTTCTCTTTATCTCTTTTTCTCAAAATAAGAAAAAAGGCAT
>NC_090733.1:17130536-17146693 GCF_036898095.1 Palaemon carinicauda | reverse complement strand
CGCTGTAAGAGTTAGACATGCTGATGACACACATAGACTATTCGAAATTAGTGTGAATCATGCAATAGGAGGAAGAATGTTCAGTTACGCTGCACCGAGACTTCAACGACCTTCCACTCGATGTCAAGAATAGCAATAATGTGGCAACTTTCAAGAAAAACCTGAAGACTTATCTTTTTAGAAAGTGTTATAATAGTGACCTGAAAACTATTAAGCCTGAATACAAATGCTAGCGAAATAACTTATAAGATACAGAGCAAAATATCAACTGGGAAGAAATTATTTTTTTCACACACCAAGGCCCGTCTGAACAGACTTTTAGTGTCTGACGGAGGGCGAGAAATAAACCCGTAAAAGTAAAAGTAAAGTAAAAGTGAACGGTGCGTGGCATGCGTGCTATGCGTGCCGAGAATTTTGAAATGTTCAAAATTTGTGGCACGCATTGTCACGACAAAATTGGCGTGAATTTGTCGTGAACGATGCGGGAACTGGAGTGAACTGGAGTGAACGGTAGGACGATGGGGAGGATGCGTGCCAGTGCGTGGCAATTAAATCAATGGATTTATCCTTACTGAGGGACGATGCGGGAGGATGCGTGCCAGTGCGTGGCAATTAAATCAATGGATTTATCCCTACAACTTCCTCATAATCATCAAAGAAAAAATCTGTATAATGACAATATATTCTTTCACCTCTCCCCTTTCCTTATTTAATTGAGAGAGAGAGAGAGAGAGAGAGAGAGAGAGAGAGAGAGAGAGAGAGATAAGCTTCAATATTTTGATGTATCATAGACTAGGGAACATAAAAACTGATATTTGATGTATCATAGACTAGGGAACATAAAAACTGATAGCTTTCTCGCTCTCTCTCTCTCTCTCTCTCTCTCTCTCTCTCTCTCTCTCTCTCTATCTTGGTATTATTATCAGCAAGGATTTGAAGTTCACCAAACAGAGCATAAAAGCTGAAAAGAAAGCACAAAACATAATAGGTTACATAAAGAGACAATTCAAATACAGAGATATAGACACTGTAGGCCTACTACAGCTGTAGGCCTATACAGATACACCCTTAAATAAATACATTTCAAATTCATCTATTCCGCTCTTTTATAATATATTTAAAACTTTTCCTTTATTCTCCTACACAATCTACAACTTTACCCTTTGAGTAAGTCTATCGGCAAAATTGTTATTCACACTTACACTAACATAGGCCTAGGCGCAAATCTAAGGAATTTGCACTTGATATTTCACTAACTTTTACCCCCTGCTCTCTTTTATCCCTCATGGAGAGAGAGAGAGAGAGAGAGAGAGAGAGAGAGAGAGAGAGAGAGAGAGAATTATTGATTTTATAGCACAAAAAGAGGACAGAAGTTCTTTAATCCCTCCATGAGCAGGTGTAATACTTGAGAGAGATATATTTTCTTCATTTTGCTTGTGGTTTATTGAATGTGTATACACACACAAACATATATATATATATATATATATATATATATATATACAGGAAAAGTTACAAAACTGAAAAAAAGTTCACAACTGCCATTTAAATAAGGGCGACTAAAGAAATTTACCCTGGCGAGAGACTTTAATGCTCACAAGGCACCTAACCAACCTAATATTTTTAGAGATATCTTTTAGGCCTCAGTTTCAATTATATTAGTTCACAAACGATACAACAAAACTAATGAATGGAATAGTCATCTTTCAATTAAATTCTAAGATAATGTAAAGTGGGTTCCAAATATCTGATCAGCATATAACTGCCATAAAATATTATTTTTTTCAGTAAATTATAAAGCTTAAAAATTATTCAAACCAGCTAATTACCTATAATAATAATTATATAATAAAATATATACTAAATAGAAGTATAATTGTTACAAATATCTATAAAGATAACCCACACATTAATACAGGGGATATTAATCAAAGATTAGCACAAGAATACGCTTTTGATAAAAATCATGTAGGAAGCCCCGTCTTTATATATGATTTGGCCAAGTCGTGAACTGGCGTGAACGATGCGGAATGATGCGGAAAGATGCGGAAAGATGAGTGAACGTGTCGTGAATAGTGCGGGAACTAGTCGCGCAAATTCGTGCCATGTCGTGAACGTGGCGTGAAGTTGTCGTGAACTATGCTTGAACGTGTTGTGAACTTGTCGTGAACAGTGCGGGAACCTCCCAGTGCGTGCCACAAAAGTAGCACGCATTGGCACGCATGCGTGCCAGTGCGTGCCAGAAATGCGTGCAAGTGTCAGGGGGGCTTTAGATCTATTTCCATCCCCAACAAATACCAACGGTTCAAACATCTGTGTTCATAATCATGTTCCTGGATAAAAGAAAGTAAAACAATAAAGAGCAAGCTGTACATAAATATTGTTAATAAATAAAATCTAAGTCAGAATGGGAAAAGGCATTTTTGAATAGCAGAGTCAATTTCTATAAAATCAAAAATAGCCACAACTTAACCAAGAAATTTCTAGTTTTCCTTTGAAAATTGCCTAATTATGCCTTTTCCCATTCTAACTTAGATTTATTTGTTTACAATATTTATGTACAGCTTGCTCCTTATTATTTTACTTTCTTTTATCCAGGAACATGGTTATGAACACAGATGTTTGAAACGTTATTTGTTGGTGATGGAAATAAATCTAAGAATGTTTGGCGTTGTAATTCTCCAGTTCCTTAATAATAATAATAATAATAAGATTAATAATAATAATAATAATAATAATAATAATAATAATAATAACTGAGGTTGCAGCCGATTAAGTAAAGATATAAAAGCAAATGCACCACCTCTAGAGCATCTTCAACCATCACGAGACCAATTAACCTCCTTTATCAGACATAAAACCTTCACTTATCCTAGATCTATAGACCTTAATATACTGTACACCTTGGCTTTACCAATGAGCTACGAAAAATGACCCAAGTATTGATGAAAGAAAGTCATCGTGAAATGATGGCCGTTTTATTCATGACGTCAAAGTCACGGAAGGACAAGATGTCATTTTCTATTTAGTCTGAAAAAATAATCATATCTCCTAAAGGCAGATTATTTTTATTAACATTTGCTAAATAGTAAGTTTTCCTTTAGGTGAAGGCATACTCTCTCTCTCTCTCTCTCTCTCTCTCTCTCTCTCTCTCTCTCTCTCTCTCTCTCTCTCTCTCTTCAAAGCCTTAAATTTGAGTAAAGTGATCAAGGACAGTTCTCTTTATCTATCTTTCACAAAATAAGAAAAAAGGCAATAATGAAACGAGTAATTTTTAAAAGAAATACCATTCGAACATCCGAGGAGAGAGAAAACGGAGTCATGGCTTCTACAATATATCAATGTTTTAAACGTTGCATTGTAGGCCTATATGACATTACAGCTTCTTCATCTACATGTTTTAAGCGTTGCATTGTAAGCATATCTGACAGTATAGCTTCTGCATTTACACGTTATAAGCGTTGCATAGTAGGCCTATATGACATTACAGCTTCTGCAGCTATATAACTTTGCATTGTAGGCCTACCTGACATTACCGGAACATCGTTGCTTTTGTGCAGTATTCTAAAATCAAGCATTTATATTCCTCTTGCGTTTCTTCAGTAGCAGCAAATATGATCTATTTCAGTGTACAAAACAACTATGCAATTTCCCAGAAATTTAGACAACTTCAGATTCTGAGGGAAAAAATAGTTAAGAGAAACTATTTTGATGAGTTACTTTCCATGAATTAAACTGACAAGTTTTATTATTTTTATATTCTAAATAGTTTGAATTAAAATACATTATATGGTCATCATCTTTTCCTAGGCCTATTGACCCTAACGGCCCCGGTTACATTTTACCAGCCGTCTCTATCTTAAGTTTTTAAAAAAAAATCACTACTTCTCTTTTCATCATCTACTTCATACATCACATTGTGTAAAATTGAAGTTTCCAAAGAATTGTATCAAACATGGTCTACTGATATTGTTTGTTCTTTACACATTCATATTTACGAACAAACAACAGTTATAGTGAAATCTTGGAAATTATTTGTGACTGTTCGATGGAAATTCTAGGCTGGATATTCAAGTTGAGAAATGGAAATGCTTATAGGCCCAACAAATAGAGAATATTGAATTTGAGGGTGAAAAGTCTTTTATCTTTAAAGCACATCTCAGTGACACAGTGTTCAGACTAAACTTCCGACCCCTGAAAAGTCGACTTGATATTGTTCTTGTAAATAATGTTTTAATCGTTTTAGACTCCTTGCAACACACCAGAGAACCCGCTGCTTCCTGATAAGCTATTGCCGAGCCATAATTGAAAACAAGGATCCTAACAGCTATAGTCTCATTGCAAAGCATCGACTATAGAAGAGTTTAGCTATTCAAGTAACTGTCTGCTTCTTTCGACCTCATTATCCCCATTGTATAACAAGGTCGGCCGCTCAAGTCAACTCTGTGAATCTATTTATTTGATCTACCTCTTTTGTACAGTACATTAACACACAATTTTAATCAATGATTTCATAAGTAAACTATTTTCTTGAAATCATATTTAAATAGAAATAGTGTTATTCAGTTTTGTCCTTTAAAAGTTAATAGAGAGATTCATATTGTGTTAACTCGAAAATTGAGTAAAGGGAAAATGTGCTTTATCCAGAGAGGGATCTGACAGTACCCAATAACTTTCGCAATAGTATCAGCGGGTGCCTACCCTATTGATTTATTTTCTAAAAGAATAATTAAAATTCATAAATAGCGATAATGAGGATTATTATGAAAGGCAACTGAATTCTTCATTATCAAACTTTATAAAAAATTATGAATATATCAACAAATCTATAAACTTTGCATAAAATGTTTGAGTCTTCTTAAATGGAGAATATTTTCCGACAAGTAATGGCAGTGGTGTCTGTATCGTCCTGGATAACCTGAAGTAAAGAGACTCGGGTTTTCCGAGAGTCCTGGTTCGGGTCAAGCCCTAAGAAATCGACTCCGTTGAGGATCCTTCCTCTTAGGTGTCTTCCGATTCAGGACTACCTTTCGGTTTGGGGTTCCGAGACAGACAGGATAGAAAGAGAGTATCCTGTCACTGACGTCCCCCGGTTATCCAACAAAACAGCAACAGGCTTTCTTTGGACTGGTGTTGAAATCTCTCTCTCTCTCTCTCTCTCTCTCTCTCTCTCTCTCTCTCTCTCTCAATATATGGTGTGGGGGGCCGGTATTCCAGTGAGTAGAAATGTACCCTTGAATTTTAATTACAAGTCAGGATGAACATTGTGAAACCTGGAACCAGTTCAGATATTTAGGCCTAATTTCACAAAATCGGGCAATAATTTCGACCAGTAAACTCTGGGTACCAGAACTACATATGCTCATATATCCCTTGAAAATTGATGTAAAAGGACGATTTACCACTCAAAATCTTCCTTTTCAATGTTATATAAATAAATAAGTTTTGGGCGCTATATTAGGTCATAAATCCCCAAAAATGTTACCAGAAATCGAGAAAAAACAGGGTATACCTTATGAAGACAAATTGTCAAAAGAACAATATTAACAAATGAATGTCCTATATTGACAAGAATCAACAGAGCAACGCTGTATTATTGAAATATAAACGAGAAATATGCAGTTGAAATGCTGAATGCTTGGAATGTACATGATAAAATGGACCTTCAGAGTCATTTTATCATGTACATGATAAAATGGACCTTCAGAGTCATTTTATCATGTACATGATAAAATGACTGTGAAGGTCCTGTAGTGAGTAGGGTTCCCTTGTTGTTAAAGACCAGAAAAGCAGTCCTTAAAGTAAAGTAGGTGAATAAGGGTTCAGTTCTGATGTTCTCAAAACAAAATACCCTTTTCGCTTAGCAATATAAAAGAAATACGGGTTGCATCCACACACCTATATATATATATATATATATATATATATATATATATATATATATATATATATATATATATATATATATATATATATATATATTCGAATGCGTCGACTATCTTGAGAATTAGAAAAGGTTGGAACCACTAGATTATATTTATGTTCTCATTTCATCTAGGCTTCCATCCACATGTACGGTCACTCATAGAAGTTTATGGATGCGTCCGAGCATAAAGCTGAATTCCGTACAACCCGTTTCTGGACAACGGGTCTGTAACTGTGACGTAAGACGAGCGCACACCGAAACGTTTTCATTGGTACAATTAGGTTGGACAAGGTTGTTTGCCAATTACTTTTTATCATTAATGGTTATGATTAGATTATACATTACAAAACGTCTGGTCTGATAAGATAGGAATTCTAGAAGAGACACTTTCCATTTCTAATAAGCTGTAATGTCATTAATTGAAATCTAAACGAAAACAATATGTGAAACGGTTGTCGCCCACTCACTTCCGAGTCTTACGGCAGCAGTCTAGCAAAAGGAAAGCGCCAAACAGGTAAGGCATTATTCAGGAAAGTATCACAAGTTTATTGAATTATACGTGCGATATTATGTATATATATCTTTTAATTTTGTTGCTTAAAGTATGTTTAACCATGTTGACATCAAAAGAAGTCTATTTAAGGTTTGATGAGGTCAAATTCAAATTCTGTATCGAGAAGGTTAGGGTCTGGTTACTCTCTCTCTCTCTCTCTCTCTCTCTCTCTCTCTCTCTCTCTCGTACGAGGGATAATGCTGCCATTGCTCCTTTCACTGTGTAATGTAGGCATTATCTAAGGGTCTTTTTTTTTCTTTCGTCCCTTATCTGCAACTGTAATTGTTTTAAAACTATCCCTCCATTCGTCAATATTCTCCATTGTTGCTGTCCACTCTCTCGGGCTTATTCTTAAAACAGGGCTGAATGGCCTTTGCTGCCTCGGTGCTTGGCGTAAAGCCTAAATCCTATAATAGAATTTAATATTAATAGCCATCCCTATGTTCGTCTGTTTTTTCTTTTTTTGGTCATTCTTGTTATCCATTCTTTCTGGCTTATTCTTCAATTCAAAGCACTGAATGGCCTTTGCGGCCCCAATTCTTGGCTTAAAGCGTAAATTCTATAATCCAATTCTCTCTCTCTCTCTCTCTCTCTCTCTCTCTCTCTCTCTCTCTCTCTCTCTCTTTCTCTCTCTCTCTCTCTCTCTGTAGCGCAAGGGATTTAATAATATCGGGTTGAACTATCATATTTTCTTAACACATAGGATAATGTTTTTATTTTCTTATACAAAATCAGAATGGACGTGGTTCATAGACCCCGGATCCAACAGTGTGTGCACAAGGTGACAGGGCGTGCAGATCGCCCTGAAATTATTAGCCAACGTGGAGCGATTATGGGCATAAGAAATGCTGGAATGAAGAAGACAGCCATTGCTAGGGCCATGGGACTCAATGTTAAAACTGTAACCAAATGGATACATCGATTTGATGACCAGGGTAGTGTCGTTACCCGCTCAAGAAGTGGTCGACCAAGAATTATAACTGCTGAAGACGATCAGCGAATCGTTCAACCTATGATGGAGAGGCCACACTTATCAGTTGTTGACCTAACTCAAGAACTGGGTTCACCTTGCAATCCCGAGACAACGAGATGCCATCTTAATGAGAATGGTTTTCGGTGTTGTATCCCAGCTAAAAAAGAAAAACTTAGTCGGGAAAATAAGGAGGCACGATTGGAATTTGCAAGAAGATACACTCAGGATGTGTATGATCAAAACTTCTGGAATTCTGTCATCTGGACTGACGAGAAGTCTTTTCAAACAACGGTAACAAAAAGTCGGATACGTTGGCGACCTATGAACACAGGATTTGCTCGGCAAAACATACAAGAATTGAAAAGAAGTGGACGCCAAAGTGTTGGTTTCCATGGTTTGATGTGGTCTGAGGGACTAGGAGAATTGACAAGGATAAATGGCAACCTGGATTCCATGCAATATATAGAGATTATCGAAACAATTATTCCTTCTATTCGTGCAACAGCAATTCCTGCCCCAAATTCAATTTATTTTGTTCATGATAAAATGAACTCCACTGTCAAACTATTTGGGTGACTTGGTTTTATTTATATTATCAAAATTTCTTTCTGGCATTAATTTTTAACTATTCGGCTTTATGACCGATCGGTTCCATGTCCTTTCGGCTTTGTGTCTTTTCGGCATCTTGTCTGTCGGCAATAGTGCATTCGGCATCCCGTCCGCTCACGATCGAAAACGTGTGGGCAATGATGGTCAGGGCATAGGATTTACAGAATGAGCGAACTCAAGAAACAATAATTAATCATGCCGTTTCTGAATGGGAAAATTTATGACGTTTACTCAACTATTGCTGAAGTCTCGTTGAATCGGTCGCAGAAAGACTAAATACAATTATTCATGCTAATGGGGGTTGGGGTAAGTATTAAGTGCTTGGTCAATTTGTAAAATTAATTCAGAAAGGAATATTTGAAAGGAGAAAAGCTATTGTAATGGCTATGGTGGGTTTGGTTAGGTAGCTTAGGAATCATCTATTGTTTTTGTGCTTATGACTTGTGCCATGTTATTGATTGTCTTGTATACTGAAAAAAGGGATGTAAAGTAATATTTTGATTTTGTCTTTTAATAATATCTAAATTGTTCTGTTTTTTCATTATTTATGGTTTCGGGTAAAAAACTATGGTACTAATAATAGCAGTGCTTTATATTTATTTTGATACTTGTTCTTTTACTGTTAAACATTTTGGTAATGTCTTTCATCACCTTATCATCTGTTTCATTTATGACTATTATTTCTGTGTTGTAGGTTTTTGTTTACCAGAAATATTTGCTATTTATAACAATAAGATTGCTTTTACTGCAGTTTCTGTTCTGTCCCCTTTTACTGTTTCCCATTCAGAAATGACATGATTTATTATTACTGCCTGACTTAGCTCATCCTGTATATCTCATGTCCTCGCCATCTGGATGTTCTTGAAGTCATTACGTAAGTGGCTTGTGTGGATGGAGCTTTTATCATAAACAAAATGAATTGGATTTGGGGCAGGAATTGTTGTAGCACGAATGGATGGAATGATGTCTTTGATAATCAGTATACATTGCACGGAAATACCATGTTGCCATTCATCCTTCTCAAGTCTACTTGTCATCAGACAACATCCAGCTATGGAAATTCACAGTACGGCGTCCACTTCATAATTACTATTATCATTTTTTTTTCTTACTTTATTTTTTGAGGAGCAAACGTATTTTTGGAGCCTTTGTCTGAAATGACTTTTCATTCGTCCAGATCAGAGAGTTCCAAAAGGTTTGATTTCAACATAAACAAATCATGAATAAACTTCCGGCTTACACAGCATTGTTACATAGGTCCAATAGACATAATTGACAGCTGGTTTCCAGTCATAGTAGTATCATCGCTCGACTCGGGAGTTCCACGGGTTATTTTTCCGGGCTTTACCGGCCCCGTGGGCTTGGAATAGTGTGCTTGGGTAAACACAAGGACTTTCCTCTTCAGAGTTACTACCCAGTCGAACCAGGTATCATGTGAATGGATAGGGGGATGGGTGGTGCATGGAGTCCATAATATCATTATCATTATATTATTATTATATAAGCTCATTATTATAATAACCCAAATGAGGAAAGGAAACAATGATATACATAAGTTGTAGGAAATGTAATGAACAATTAAAATAAAATATTTTAAGAACAGTAACAACATTGAAATAAACCTTTCATATATAAACTATAAAACTTAAAAAGAAAAAAAAACAAAACAATGTGAAGAGAAATAAGAGAGAATAGACCAGTCATGGACTATCTATTGGCCTTGACCGTCTGTCCTATGTTCATGCCATTCATTAGTGACCTAATAACAATATTTACTCAAACTATCAAATAACATATTTTAGTCTAATGGTTAAGGATGATTTTACTCTTGATAACATCATCTTGCCCTGGTATTTTTTTATCCTTTATTTACCATATTCATATACTTGAGAGATTGAGTAAGCAAATGAGACGCCCTTCCACACGGATGAGAAAGTTCTCATAGGGCTACAGCATAGTCACCATATCTGATAATGAGTGCCACGTCGTCATAAGCTAGGCATTCGTTAGAAACTCTTGACTACACTGTAGCAGACGTTGTATTACCAGTTAGTTGATATTGTTTTCCTTCGCCATGACGTTAAAGTGCTATTTTTCTATGGTAAATATATTGCTCCAAGAACACATGAGCGTCGGCATAGAGGGCACCTACGGGTCATTCTGTGCTGAGATAAACTAGAGTCATACCCTCAGAGACTGGTGCCTATTAGTTATTATGTTTGATTAGGATTTTTGGTCTTGAACACACCTAAGGGCTTCTTCATTTAAGAACTCTTTATAGTTTCATTAAATGTGAACATAATCAAAAACATATAAAAAGGAGAAAATACAAAATCATCTTCTAGAAATTGAAACTTTTACATCGACCTTCAAATCTGGGATCTTAGGAATATAGGGACTTTTGTAATGGCTTATTTCATATCATATACACTTTTCTTACTTTGACATAGGACTTAGGGTTTTGAAAACCTATGGGGATTACCGCTGAGTGATCCTCCATAACTTCTGTAAACATGTTCTTGATAGGGAGAAAATCAAAATGGTGTGCAAAATTTTAAATAGACAAGACAAGAAGAAGAACAAGAACAACATTAACTCGGATAGCTCATATACTACTCTGCTAGTGGATATGCATGAATAAGAGGGTGATACAAAATTAAGGATTGGAATGGTTTATTGAATTTGAGCTTTAAGCCAAGCACTTGGGCAGCAAAGGCCATTCAGCACTTTGAAAGGAAGAATAAGCCCGACAGAGGGAATGGCAAGAGTGAAGAAAACATACGAACATGGGATCACTAAGGAACAATTTTCGTTGCAGACCGGGGCAGAAGGGATGCTGCAAAGACACTTAGTGATAGTGCATACATTACACCGTGTAAGGTGCAATGGTGGCATTATTCTCCGTATGAGGTATAAAGTTATAAATGCTGTGTGGAATAAGCCAAATTTAAACAATCAAATACATTAAAAGTAAGCTCAGATCATGGAATAATTAAAATTCACTCTCAAATACAAACTATGATACTAGAGGATGACTAAGGTGATATGTCTTGAAATCAAAATCACGATGTTAAAAGATAACATAAACTAACTCCTTTATATCTTAAATCTTTAAAAACTGGAGTTTGTTTTAGAAGGTTTATAACACTAGTCACATCAGTATCATTATTGAAAAGGTCACAAATATTTCTATCAATTAAGCAATATCGCCTTTTAAATGTTCAAGCCTGGTGCAGTGCACAAGTTGTATGATCAAAAGATAAAGAACTGACATTCAACCCTTACTGGATCACACCGCTTCCTTCTCAAAGATATTTGTGCTTTGGCCGACTATGGCCAATCCTCAGCCTATACAATACATTCCTCCCAAGAGCTTGACTCTGACATGTTTAGTTTATTAAATTAATCCCCAAAAATACATCATTTCACCATGCCCGCAAAGTCTTTTGCCATTAGTATCAATATTACTAACAATGGGATTTAATTTCTGTGTACTGCTTGGCGCAACCGGGTTCAAGTCCCATTGATTTCGATCGTGGCGTTAGATAATTGAATTTCAGGATATCAAAAATTATTTCTAGGGTAGGTGTAAGTATTGTGGAATGACCCTCAAGGATCCTAGCATTTGGCATAATGGTCTAAATGACACAGACAACTGCTAACAAAGTGAGCCTGTGCAAATCAAATTAGGCTTCCAATGGAATAGTTTAATGAACATTCCTTTTTCAGGGAAAAATCATACATCTTAGCATTTTTTTTAATGAGTCTTTGGAAAAAAAAATTAAGATCCAGAGGGAGGTTTTTTTTATGGTATGCTATAAAATTCTTCATCCACTGTCATGAAATACTTCTTGTTGCTAATTATTTCTGGACTGATCTACCATCCCATCTAATTCACCCCGACTACAAGTAGAAAGGCGAGAGAAAAACAACAGGGCAGAAGAGAAGGAAAGAACAGAACCTCTGTAATATATATCTACGTGAAAAAAAAACAGACCAATAACATACTCGTAAAAGTTAACAATTAATACAACAGAGTTAGGTAGTTCAACATTCGACTGGCTTCGCACTCCCAGACACCTGTCGTCCAGAAAGAGGTGAAATGGAAATCTCTATCAAACACCCGGACATCCATCAATTTATATGAGTGACTGTACATGTCACATAGAGGCAATTAATGATGTGGCTGCCATGGATATAATATCTCGTGTGACTGATCAGACATTTAGTTTAAGGTATAATATCTCTTTGATAACCTTCATGAATGTGCAAGCATATAAATTTGTGTGTAAGTGTGTTTGTGGAAATTAGAGAAAGAAAAATTATTTATAGGAACGTCTATGTTAGACATATACAAATTAAGAGCAATATATACCAACTGAATACAGATTTGCCAACTAACAAATACCTATTTAGTCCTATGAGGGGATACCAATGCAAAAGAAAATTGGCTAATTTTGGTGAACATCAACAGTGATATTCTAATATGACTGAGGAATTTTGCTATCAGAGTAAACAACAGCTTAATTGAAAGTTATATCACATATGGCCAATAAAAAGTGCAGTATTCTGTTTACAGCTTAACTTTTCTCCTATGTCACTATAAATGTTCACCAAAAATACAAAAATGGATTTATAGGTGACTCTCTATATATATATATATATATATATATATATATATATATATATATATATATATATATATATATGTATATATATATATATATATATATATATATATATATATATATATATATATATATATATATATATATATATATATATATATATATATAATATATAATATATATATATATATATATATATATATATATATATATATATCTATATATATATATATATATATATGTATATATATATATATATATATATATATATATATATATTCCTACAAAACTGGTGTAGCATTAAAATATATTTTATTCATGTATTACATTTTTTGTAACTAAGATATGTATAGCAGCTCGTAATGTGTGTTCCAGTCATGTAGGTTTAAGTAATTTTGTAAATTACCTAAGACCTTCATCATTCATTTAATTGTATTTTCCTTCAATTCAGTATATGTAAATTTATCTCATTTTTAAGAATTAACTTTTTATTTCATGCAGTGTTGTTACAAAGTCTTATGTGAACTCGTTTAGGTACGCTGTATGAAACACATGAGGAATCAGCACGAGGGATTAAATCATATTTATGTTTCCACGTGTTTAGAAAGAGCAAGGAAATTCTCGAATCATATTTATTCTTTTTTTCTTCATTGTCACATGACGTATGTGGGTGGAGTTAGCGGAGAGAGGGGTGCCTCGCAAAAAAGGTTAGTACCCCTTTCAATTTACTACGCTGGCAACCTTACACCGCTAGACTATGGTCACCACGATACAAGAATGATCTATTAGAAAATTGTAGAAGTATTAGGTCAAAATATGTAGACCTTAGGAATGCATAAGCAGCAGAAGAGACCCAGACTATGCCTTTGAAAGAGCCAAAGTTCACCTGCCCTCGCTCCTCTTAAGTGTCTGCCCTCTCAAACGTGAATAAGATTTTTACCCAACGCATATCGCTTCTAGTGTTGTTGAAACGTTGGGGAACTTTTTTTCGATGTTAATTCAACTGTAGTGTGTAAATGTAAGTACTTTTAACATAAATTCCTGTAACTGGCCCTGTGATATTTAGGCTAAGCAGTGATGTACATTAAAACATTTTGCTTAACTGTTCTGAACCTTGTTGTGAACCAAAAGACGTAAGTGTAACAGTTGCATATATGAAAATGTTTTTGTTTTCAATCATTAGTGTTACAATGTTAACTCTTTTCATCAATTAACAAAATTGTATATTTTTATTAATTAATTCCTGTGAAACAAGTGATTGTATAAATTTCATAGAGTAACATTTTCTTGTCCTAGCCCAATTTTTTGTTCAGATTTATTATTTCTAGTATTATTTTTTGGGCTAATATTTTCTGAATTAATGTTATTTTTTTATACAATATTTTTATTTTTTGTTTAGTGTGTATTATTTCAATCACCAATATTTTCTGTCAGTGCTTTGGTCGTAATCCCTGACTAAGAATCAAAGTAAGAGGTTGGTTTAGAATAGTTCAAGTAATATAATCAACCAGTTTTGTTTTGAGTGTAACGTAAGAGACCTTTGGATATTCAGTGTTCAGATATATTGTCATCTGGGAGTTGGGTATATTCTCTGAGCTCAGGTATTATTTTTAGCATGTAACTGACCTATGTGATATAAGAAGGTGAGTTTTAGACATCAGGAATTTGTAATTTGCTAGCCGTAATACATATTTTTAGTGTCCAGACCCATTGGATCGAACTAGTCTGTTTTAAACATTGGTGATAATAGGGCCATGTTTTCATTAAAGGTTTGAACAGTTTAGTGTGAAAGGATTCTGTGAATGGTTAGGATATATTTTTTAGAGAGGTATAATTTTTGTAAAGAACAAGATTGCTCAACTAATGTATAAGTGCTTTTGGCAAACCCAATTGGTCAGGAATTGTCAAAAGCTAATGTATCTAAAGGTCAGTGGCTCTCTATCATAACCCTTTTACCCCCAATGGACGTACTGGTACGTTTCACAAAACTCATCCCTTTACCCCCATGGACGTACCGGTACGTCCTGGGAAAAAACTGTTTTTTACTTTTTTTTTGCATATTTAGGATAGATTTATGAGAAACTTCAGGCATTTTCCAAAATAATGAGACCAACCTGACATCTCTATGACGAAAATTAAGGCTGTTAGAGCAATTTAAAAAGGATATATTGCAAAATGTGCTTGAAAAAAAGAAAACGCCTGGGGGTTAAGGGTTGGAGAGTTCCAAATAGCCTTGTGGGTAAAAGGACATAGGGTGGGCAGGCAACGGGTGGAATTATTAGAGCCAAAATCACGTTTCTTGCCTTAGGGACGTTGATAAACTCAGGAAAGTTGTCAGAACAAGATATTGTAGCAGCTCATGAGCTGTTGAAAGAAGCTGAAGCAGAATGTGTAGCAAAGCAAGTATCAACTGATCTAAGAACCAAAGGAATGAAAGCAGAAAGGAATATAAAGGCTGAGATTCTATGAATTGCAGCGCAAGAGAATTTGATTAAATTGAAAATGATGGCAGAAGAGAGAGAAAAGGGAAGAGAAATGGCAAGATGAGAAGAGAGAGAGAGAGAGAGAGAGAGAGAGAGAGAGAGAGAGAGAGAGAGAGAGAGAGAGAGAGAGAAGAAGCCAGAGAAATAGCCAGACCTACAAGGGAAATGGAAAAAAAAGAGAGAGGAGAGGCAAGAGAAATTACCAGGTATAAAAGGGAAATGGAAGCAAGAGAAATTGCAATACGGGAAGGAAGAGAGAGAGAGAGAGAGAGAGAGAGAGAGAGAGAGAGAGAGAGAGAGAGAGAGAGAGAGAGAGAGAGAGAGAAGAAGCAAGACAAACGAGGGAATTGGACATAGCGAATGCTCGTTTAAGGTCGTAACGCAGACAGAGATGACCCCTACTTTGCACAATCCCATGTTTAATGTAACAAATGCCTAGAGGTTAATTTAGAAATTCACAGAAGAGGCTTTCGAGCTTCCAACGAATTCTTCGATTATTTTGAAACAGTCGCATTGACGATGGAATGGCTAAAAGATAAATGATATGTGTTATTGGAGAATGCCTTCTTTGGAAAAAGACGCAGTGCATATCTTGCCTTGTCTCAGGACCAGAGGAAGGAGTATCAAGAAGTTAAAACGATCGTGCTACAAGTGTTTTATATGACCCCTGAATATTATTATGAAAGATTTCGAAGTTTGCGGAAGAATAAGAAAATTACTTTTCTAAATTATGCTTATAAGGTACAATGATGTTTTGATAGATAGATAGAGGCTGCTAACGTGAGAGAGATAGATAATTTAGAAAAATTCATAGTGGTTGAACAATATTTACGAGGAATTCCTGAACATATTCGAACGTACTTAAGAGAAAGAGAGGTGAAGAAAGTGGATAAAGCCGCTTTGCTGTGTGAAGATTATCATATTATCAGTAGTAAACCCTCATATGGTATGAAGCTTCAACCGTCTTTCCGACCATGTGATAAGT
>NC_090733.1:17115536-17120536 GCF_036898095.1 Palaemon carinicauda | reverse complement strand
TCCTTGCAGAGTTTTTTCCGACTACAACCTCCTCCTGTAATCTCCCATGCTGCCATATTTACAAGACCTAGAGAAGCAACACATACTGACAGATCTACCTTAACCACAAACATTTTCCTACACAATAACACTATAAAGCCACTGCTAACTCCCTCTTACGCAGTCACTTTTCTTGTGATCTGTCGTACGCCAAAGGCTTTCTTAATTATCATTCCTAGTAAAGAAGACTGGGTCTCCATTAAGCACCTAAAACCTGCTTATCTCCTGCCCGAAGACTGCCTATAGAGTGCCTCTCTAGAGTAGGCCATCTTATTCAAATTTATGTCATTTTTAGTTTGGAACCATGTACTGCAAGTATTTCATACACAATTCTACATTGTAACAATTCTGTTTTATATATATATATATATATATATATATATATATATATATATATATATATATATATATATATATATATATATATATATATATGTATATATATATATATATATATATATATATATATATATATATATATATATATATGCACTGATAATAAACCAACGTGTGTAGGCATGATAGCTCTTGTTTTATTTTGTTTGGAATTTTGTGACGTATTTCCTCATATCTCCTTGTATGTAAGCTTGAAGCCTGCTTAAAAATTTTTAGTTGCATTCACATCGCCTCTTAGTCATAAGTTAACGCCCCCACTCACACAGAAGATTTGGAACAGGGTGCCAACATATGTTCCCTTTGAAGAATGAAACTCGAAATATGAATAAAAATAGAGATGGAGTTATAAACAATGCAGAGAATTTTCATATAATGCTGTACAATAGTAATATATAAAATTACTTTGCCAATAGCAATAATGAAAAATCTGAGCCAGTACCAAACGTGACAGTGGGAGAAGTAAAGAAATCATTACAGGGGAAGAGAAGGGGAAAAGCAGAAGGAGAAAATGGCCTAAAATTTATCTTACAGTAGATTGAGGAGATTTTATTGTAGTAACACTTGCTGAACTTTATACAAAATGTCTGCAAGAATGCTCTATCTACATCTAGGAAAAAATACATTATTATAATCATTCATTACTAGGGAGTCACTAAAGACCGAGAATATTACCTACCAATAATGTTACTCCCCATAATATATGAAATATTTAAAATCACCATATCAAGCCGAATAGAAAAACTGCTAGACTTTAATCAACCAAGAATGTAGGAAGGCTTTTTAAATGGGATGTACCAACCGTGTGTCACACAATTGTACATAATTATTTTGTATATATTATGCTTTTATCTGCGCTCTTCCCTCGCACTAAAAAGAACCTGAATGATCATGTCTCCGGTTTTGCTCTGTAATATTGTCTGTCTCTCGAGCATGTTATGTCTTGTTGCCTTGAGGTTTTGTATATAAAGGAGAGTGTTCCTTAATAAACAACTCAGTTGATTGCATCCTGCCTTTGAGTTCACAATCCTCTCTCGGCCCTTTACATTGGTGACCCCGGAAGTCGACTCGCTCCCACCGCCTTCCACCCCCATCCCATCGCCCTTTCATCGACGGACTCTACGGCAGTTGGTGCTGCGGCCGCTCCATTCAAACTTTCATTGTTTGCCAGTGGAGAGGCGTTTGCTTGGTTTCAGCACGCAGAAGTCCAGTTTCGTATCAGGGGCATGACTCGCTCAACCACCAAAGCGGATTATGTTCTCGCGGCGATACCCGAGGACACCTTCCCAGAAATATCCGACTGGCTTTGTGAACAAGGAGGCACCCCAATAGCGTATGGCGCCCTCAAAACATTCCTTCTGCAGCAGTACTCGCCGTAGCCAGCCGCCCGTATAGCAAAGCTTTTTCAGCTCTCGCAACAACCGTTGGGGGACCAAAGGGCTTCGCTTGCCCTCAGGGAGATGACCAGTATCGCTCGCCTACAACCTGCCGCAGACGGCTCTCCTCGTGAGGTGAACCTACTTTGTGCCCTTTGGATACGCCGTTTACCCGAACCTGTAAGCGCTGCCATATCCGATGTCGATAGTTTACCCATAAAGGACTTGATGACCAAAGCCGACGCCCTTATGGACAGCCACTTCAAGACCTCCATCAACGCCTCCACCCCTGATGACGAGGATGCCTATTCAACGTCAACCGAAACTGACATGAATGCCGTAGGACATACACGCCTACCCCGTGACGTGCCGAAGCGGCGACAAAGCCGCCCAACACCCACCAATCGCTCGCGCCCCAAACGAACGACTTCTACAGCCACTTACTACCTCCCATCCGCCGCAGTATTGCTACTACGACTTCAGATTTGGGGCAACCGCGAAGAAATGTGCCAAGGATTGTCAGTGGCCAAAAAACATGTAAGTAGGCCATCGCTTGTGGCGGTGGCCTCCCATGTTTCTAATCTTTTCTTTTTACAGGATGCAGGAACGGGCGTGCGATTTTTGGTAGACACGGGTGCTTGTCGTTCTCTTTTGCCAAGGAAACTCTTCAAGGCACGACATAGTCTGTCTACATCTGCCGACGTCCACTTGGTAGCTGCCAACGTATCTGCGATACCCACCTACGGTTACGAGAACCTCACATTATCGTTCGGAAACGGTAAATTCAATTGGAAGTTTCTCGTTGCTGACGTCACAATGCCAATCCTCGGTGCGGATTTCCTCTCTCATTTCCACCTTCTGGTCGATGTCGCCCACCGACGATTGGTCAACGCAGACTCGTACTTGTCAACACCTCTTCAACCCGCCCCCTCTAACCTTGCTCTCCACATCAGCGCACCCACGAATGCCTACGACCACCTCCTCACGTCGTACCCGAAAGTTTTCCGTCCAGAACTTCGCCAAACGCCCACTGTTCCTGCCAAGCACGGCATTTATCACCATATCAAGACGACGGGACCCCCAGTCTTCGCAAAATTCAGACGTCTGGCACAGGAACGATTGGCAGCCGCCAAACAGACGTTCGCCGAAATGGAGGAAATGGGCCTTTGCCAAAAGGCCTCCAGCCCATGGTCATCACCCTTACACATCGTTCTGAAGAAAGACGGCTCCCTCCGTCCGTGCGGGGATTACAGGCGCCTGAACATGCAAACATAACAGGATCACTACCCCCTCCCAAACATTGCCGACGTGACCTCCTACCTGCACAAAGCGAAGGTTTTCTCTACGCTCGACCTCCTGAAGGGGTATTATCAGGTGCCTATGAACCCAGAAGACATCCCCAAGACTGCCATCACCACTCCATTTGGTACATACACCTTCAATTACTCCTGTTTTGGCCTTCGTAATGCTGGGGCAACATTTCAACGTCTCATGGATGGCATCATAGGGGACCTCCCTTTCTGTGTATGTTATGTGGACGACATACTTGTGTTCTCCTTCTCAAAAGAGGAACACCTCCGTCACCTGCGCATCGTGCTCGACCACCTCCAACAAAACGGCCTTGTAGTCCGGTACGACAAGTGTACCTTTGGCGCCAACGAAGTGTCATTCTTAGGGCACCGTATCACTCCTGAAGGAGTCCATTCCCTCCCTGAGAAGGTAGCAGCCGTTCAGAACTTCCCCGCACCCTCGACCGTCAAAGCTCTGCAGGAATTCTTGGGCATGATCAACTATTATCACCGTTTTCTGCCAGCCATTGCCGCCACTCTTGCTCCCCTCAACGCCTCCCTCAAGGTCAAGCCAAAGGACCTGAAGTGGGGTCCCCTTCAAGAAGCAGCCTTCTGCAATGCAAAGAAGGCCCTATCAACTGCTGCGGCTCTCACTTTTCCTATCCCACACGCCCCTCTCCTTCTCTCCACCGATGCCAGCGACGTTGGTATTGGTGCAGTACTCGAGCAGGTGTTCAAAGGCTCGCCCCGCCCATTGGCCTTCTTCAGCAGAAAACTGTCCAAGGCAGAATCGGGTTATTCTACCTTCGATCGAGAATTGCTGGCGGTGCACTTGGCTGTCCGTCACTTTCGCCATTTCTTAGAAGGTACGCCCTTCGTCATTCGCACAGACCACATGCCTCAGGTGCACGCCTTCACTCGACAGTCTGACGCCTGGTCAGCCAGTCAACGCTGACATCTCTCCGTCGTGGCTGAATATAATTGCACCCTCCAATACGTCCCTGGGAAAATGAATCCTTTTGCCGATGCCCTGTCAAGAAACACGTTGGCTGCCGTTCAACTGGGATTGGATTACAACGCCCTGGGTGAAGCCCAACGACAGGATCCAGAGTATCCAGCTTGTATGACATCCTGCACGTCCCTCCGTTGGGAAGACTTTCCCCTCGAAGACTCCAACACCACCCTCCTCTGTGACGTCAGTACTGGTAGACCGCGACCTTGGATTCCTGCTCCCATGCGCCGACAGGTGTTTGATTTCATTCACGGCCTTTCACATCCCTCGTGCCGTTCTACTGCACAGCTGCTGAAGGCAAAGTTCATTTGGTACGGCATTTCTAAGGATGCTAAGGATTGGGTCAGCGCCTGTACTTCTTGCCTAACATCCAAAGTACATCGACACACAGATTCAGGAGTGGGCACCTTTCCTCAACCTCAGCGTCATTTCGCAAACATTCACGTCGACGTTGTAGGCCCCCTACCCACATCACAAGGACATCATTACCTGTTTACCGTTATCGACCGCTCCACTCGTTGACCTGAAGCCATTCCCATGGAAACTGCAACGTCCGCCTCATGTACATCTGCCTTACTTTCTGGATGGATTTCAAGATTCGGTATCTCTGAGCATCTTACTTCTGACAGGGGAACCACTTTCACCTCTCAATTGTGGACGTCATTAGCGAATCTCCTGGGCATCACCCTACATCAGACAACGGCCTACAACCCCGCTGCCAATGGAATGTTTGAACGTTTTCATCGCACCCTCAAAGCAGCTTTGATGTCCCGCAGCAAGGATTGCAACTGGTTTACTCAGCTTCCCTGGGTCCTCCTGGGACTAAGGACCACTCCTAAAGACGCCCTCGACGTCTCGGCAGCTGAAATGGTGTATGGCGACCCGTTGGTT